>NC_081408.1:338607917-338917542 GCF_030272615.1 Cryptomeria japonica
AGCCATGCTCTGCCCATCTCTGGCACCCATAAACATGAGCCCCAGCCAAGTCTCTGAGGGGTCTCTATCAACCTCTCTAACATTTTACCCCATCTGCACTGGAAGCCTTGCTAGCCTTTCTCTAGCATCAGAAAATAGCCTATGAACCCTGCTAGAACGCATGCCAGAGGATACTTCTCATTGTACCTGCTCATAAGTATGTCCCAACTCATGGAATGAGTCAAAATGTCAGGATCACTGAAGACATGCCTGACTACCTGTAATCCTGGAAGGTGCCTTGAATCATAATCCACCTTATCCCCAGCAAAAGGGATACAGAGAATCCTATATACATCCTCAGGAGTAATAGTCAACTCCCCCACTGGCAGATGAAACATGTTATGCTCTGAATGAAACCACTCTACCAATGCCATGAGCATCTCGTGGTTCACATGGATATCAGGTAATCTTAATAGATGAGTGAAGCCGCATAAGTCAATATGAGCCCACTTAACCTTAGATAAATTTCAAACTATTGCCATAGTAGGAGGATATATGCATCTAAACAGCACAGGAGGTAATTGAACCTACAAAAAACCTGACAACAAAGTATCAAATAACATTCCAAATGAGCCTACAAGAGAAGTAAAACATCACGCAAATCCAACTAAGTCAAATGTACAATCAAATTTTCACGTTAAGACCTTAAAAAATGTTCACTGTTTCTCAAATGACAAAACATAGAGAAGCAGCATCTCCTACAAGACAAGATCAGGTCTAGCATGACAAAACAACCTCAAACAACAAAATATTAGGTGTCGCATGATAAAATGGTTTTTAACAGACCTGTCGTACGATACGATGGTGCATCCCGCATGACAATTCTATTGAGCTTAAATGACAAGAGAAATTATGCTAGTTACTCGTATGAGACAGAATCCTATCTAGCATGATAAAACGTGAAAGCCGACCCCACACATGCGAAAAACTTGAAAAATGAACAAAAAAATTTAAAATTGAAAACACAAACAGGCTTAAGATCGATCACTTACCGCTGGCTCATAATTTTGGGGTCGATTATGTCTTCTCTGGTGCTCAAATCGATGCTAAAGAGTAGGGACCGCCATTTTATTCACAGAAGGCTATTTGAATTTTTAAACTTGGAGGGTTAAAATGATTTGAAGACGACACTTTCATCCCATATATAGCCAAAAACCTAATTTTTCAACTTGCTCCGATGGACGTGAAAATTGTACCCTTGGCTAATTTGACCGTTCTGATTCCATTTTTGAGATTGAAATTGAAATTCAAGATCATTTTTCTAGTCAATTTCACAATTCTGACCACTTAGCACTCTTTTTACCAAATGCTCATTCTTTCTTCTAATTACGCTCAATTCAATTTCAATTCCACACATCAACTTTACAATCAACTTTGCGCTCATCAATCAATGCCGCGTTTCTCAAATATTCCTCAGGATCAATTTGTGCTCAAATAGCTTATTTTTGCCACACAATTGCCTATAATCATGTACCCTCATTATCTTTTGATTTTACTCCCGAGGGGGCATACTCATGACCTTATGATGTCACATCTTACAAGTCGAGAAAAGTTTTCAAATCTTCATCAAAAGTCGAGCAAAATGTTTTCAATTAAAGAAAATCAATTCTTATTGCTAAAGGGGGCATCTCACCTTCATCGCTTCACATCAAGTTGAGATCTCTCGATCCTCTGAATTGAATCAATCGCTAGGGGCATATCAGTTTCATCACTTCAAATCAAGCTGATATTTGTCTTTCATCTAAATTAATCTCTTAACGTTAATTAGTTTCATCGCTTTAAATCAAGCTGATTATTTGTTCAAACTCAATCAAAAGTTTGAAGAGTATCTTTGATCACACTAAATCTAAGCAGGTGTTCAGTATTTGTTTCTTGATCAAGTTGAACAATTCATTCTTCACTCACCGTGTCTTGATCAATCAAGTTCAAGATCGATTTCCTTTTATCATCACTCACTGCATCTAAGATCAATCAGGTTCTAGATCAGTAAGATCTGCTTCTTGATCAATCAAGTTCAAGTTCGGTATCTTTGTTTTCTATCATTCCTCAGTTCAATCAAGTTCGGGATTGGTATCGCTTTAATCAAACTTCAATCAGCTTTGTCACTTCGAATCCAGTTAAACACCTTGCTTTCATCTAGTTCGTGATCAATCAAGTTCAGAACTGACATCTCCTAGACATCACACATTCTTTGAACCAACGCATTGCTCACACATTAATTCAAAGAGGGGCAAATGTAATACCCTAAAAATAGTCATCTAAACCATGGGCCCCTAATCTCGACAACATCACCAAGGTCCTAACCAAAGGAAATTAAATCAACCTTGAGCATATTATTAATTATTTAATCATCAAATATCACATGGCAAATCAACTACTCAATATTAATTAAATATTTATTTAATTAGTCGAGTCATTTCCAAAAATATCATTTTGATCAATTATCTTATTTAATTTATTAAATATCCTTGCATATTTAATTAATTAATATAAATTCCCATTCAATCATGCAAAAGGAATTAATTTATTACAAAGGAGGAATTATTCACAAACAAAGAGTTGAATTAAAAAATAAAACAAAAAGAATTGAATTGAGAGAGAAATCAAACTTGAGATATTATTTATTTTTCTAAATTTGGAACTTGAAATCAAAAAAACAATTTAATTGAATTATTGAATTATTCTCTAAAATTGGAACTCAAATCTTTTCAGAAAAAGAAGTTCAGTTGCATTGAAAAGACTCTTTTCTTGATTAAATTAAAGAATTATCTATTTTTATCACAAATGCATAGAATTGATTTATTATTATTTCCAATGCAACTTGGACTTCTAATTTGAATGCATTTCAATTAAACTATAATTGGAATCTATCTCAAGGTTAAGTGAACCTGATTTCTCAATTATTTTCAATTAATCCTAAATTGAGCTTTTTCATCATCTCTTTGTAATTCTCTATAAATTCAGTCTTCAGCTCTCATTCGAATTCACCCCAAATATTTTTGAGAACATGTTTGGAGATTATTATCATGCTAATTTCTCTCTGGAGTCATTGAAGATTATTGTGCTTTTTAGATTATTTGCATCCATTTTTCATCCATTATTGCTTGCATCCATTGTTGCTTGAATTGATTATTGCTTGAATTATTCATCCATCTTGCATCCATATAGTTAACATCATATAGATTAAATCCTTTGTCTTGGTGTAGTCTAGTCACTAGTATTGCTTATAACAATCTGAGAGCAATCTTATACTCGCATCTTTTAGAAGGAAATTAGTCGCTTTGTTATGGTTTTTACTTATTGATTATTGATTACTAACCATGCATATAATGACTTAATTGAAGTGTTGTGCTTGCAGCTATTAGACCACTTTTTCACACACACACCAATACAACCATAGAGACTTGCACTACCCCTATGTCCAAAAAGTCTAATACAGGTTAGAAAACATGGCTGTCAACTCCCCTTGAGTCATACATCTCAGGTCTTCATTTGTCTGTTAGGTTCTAAACCAGAGCCGACCTACCCCTTATACCAATTGAGCTATGCATATGTGATCAATTTGATGATCTATCAGCTCCATAGTTTCAACCACAACATATGACAAGATCCTAGGTGTACATAATGCCATACAATATCATTATCATGCCACATATCAGAACTGGTTAGCCCACAAAGATGCATGTACACATGATCAACTATTAGGCAATCACGTGTCATTCAAGTCTTTTCCAATACCAACTGAAACATAACCACTTCTTCATAACACACTGCTAGAGTTATTGGAATGATCCTGGACCTCATTGACTTGAATAACCTACAATACCAGTTAGTATTCATACCAGTACCATACTGCACATACTAGTTTCCTGCACTGGTCCATCATATCCACCAGAGTACCTTCTTCTAACTCCTATTCTTCTTGTGTCAATTTTCTTCCAATCCAAATTGAAAATCTTCCATCCATTGACACATGCAGTAGTGATCCATCTTCTTATATGTAGGTGTGTAGCCAAGGCAGCCATTACACACACTTGTCATCTCATTTTCTTCCTATATATCGGCAACAAATAATCCTTTTATCTGCCTAATTTCATAAAGGGGGTGAATAATGTGATCAATTAGTAACTCCCCCTAAGGACTTGAATATACTTTAAGCCTTTGGAGATATTACTTGTGCATTTAATGCACAGTGTCGGTCCATGGTTATAGTTTCTTCCTTCTTCTTCCACACCTGCTTAGTCTCATTCTTCTTCCCATTTGCAATCTTTGGAGCAATGTTGACCTTCTTCTGTTCATTGGACCTTGCTTTACCATATTCTAAAGCATGACTGAAAGCATTGTTGTAGTAGCATACAACATTCATGCCAATCAAATGATTGGGGGACCTTCTCACATCCCTGTTTCCTTCTTTTCTAATTATTCCATTATAGCCATCTATCGGTCTCCATGGATTCCTTGAATGTTTAGGAAGACTTCTCCTCTTGTTCCCTACAAATCTTTGTTTCTCATATGCCCTATAGCTACTTCCATACTGAGAATGATTGTTCCACCGGTTGCCATAGGACAAAGAATCTTTTTTCCTGCAACCATGACTTCTATGGCCAAATATATTGCATTGATAACATATAACATTTTGCATAACCAGGAGAGGGGATATGCATGTTTCTACCCTTTGAAACTTTATGCCCATGTGCAAAATATCTATGGCAACCTAAATTGTTTCTCCTAGGTCCCTTTCTACATTCTTATGCTCTATGACCATATCCATTACATGAAAAATAGTAACTGGAGAAGGAAGACTTATTATTTATAAATTTATTTTTCCAAACATGAGGTGATCTTACCAGTTTGGCATCTCCATTTCTTCTTCTCTGGGGATGGATCCTAGGATGTTCACTTTCTGTAATTCTTCCATCTGATCCTATCTGTCCCCACACTTGCTTTGTCTTGTGGCAGTAGCATTTCCTTATCTTCTACCAGTAGGAGGTCTTCTATGTTGTCTTCTTCTATTCTTGCTTACAATGAAAATACCCTCTCCCATCTTCCCTTTTCATTTGGGATCCACACTGTTGCTCCTTGCACCATCGGTCTTCATCCTTGACTCCATGTCTTCATTGGTTGTGGTTAGATCAACCTTCTTCTGGGGAGTATTCTGGACATTGAGGGTTTATTCCTTGTTATATCCATTTGTGGAGACAAACAAAATGTCTTTGTGGGGGACACTCTTGCTGGTGGAGCATTCACCTGCACCAATTCCTAATCCTCCAATATCCTTGGAGTGTTTTTGTTTCTTCAAAATTTTATCCAAGGAATCACAGCTACCATCAAACCATATTTTTACCTTGAGCCCATCCTAACATTTCTCAAGGTCATTTCGAAGACTCTCCATTTATCCCTCTAGCTGATGATACTTTTTATCCTTTGCCTCTAGCTCAGATTCTAGATCTTTACACCTGCATTCCTTGCTGTCATCTCATTGAGTTTTCAACTCTGAGAAACATTTCTTAGATTCTTCAAGGCATTTGATCAATCGGTTTTGTTCCACAATTGCAAAATTATTGATTAACTTGTATTCATTCCTCACTCTACTATGTTCTTCAAGTGCACTTACAAGTTTTCCTTCGAGATCAACTTCTACTTCATCTTCTTCTTCACCTTCACTATCACTGTCAAATACATCTTATCAGTGGGAATGATCTACATGATCATTCCCAGATGTGTGCCTCTCATCTTATGATTCTTGAGCCATGAAGAGGTGAGTTCCTTCTTCATCATTGCTACTGCTACTAACAGATCCACCTTCATCATCTACAAACACGTGAGTTACATTTTCCTTTTTGCTTCCACAAACCAATTCTGGAGTGCTAGGCTCATTTCCATAGAGCTTCTTTAATGTGTCACTCAAGCTCTTTGCTAATTTGCATCTATCCACTTGTGAGGAAACATCATCTGATAACCCACAAAGTATAACCTTCATTGCTACATCATTACACCTATGTCTTCTTTTTGCATCTCAATCGGTGAGAGGGTTGACTTTACTAGGGTAGGCAATAACAATTGACATCCACACATCAAACCCTAAGGAGGATAGGTAGAATTCCATCCTACAACTCCAAATAGAATAATTTGAACCATCAAAAACTAGAGTAGGGATTGAAACTAGAAAAACCATTGTGTTCAAATACTAGAATCTACCCAAGATGGAGAAAGCTTATCAACCGGAAACCTAGGATTTGATACCAATTATTGAACACAAGATGCCACTGAGAGGAGGGGGTGAATTAGTGACTTCCAAACTTAACCCTTTTCTATCCTATATGTGTATATTGGTTAACTGATCTAACATAAAGCAGACATACTAGTTACATGAGAGGATAACACAAATGCAATCACATATAAAAGGGACATCACATAACACTAGATGTACGAGGAAAACCCAAGATGGGAAAAACCTCGATGAAAAATGTTGTTGGAGACTACTGCTCCAATCCAACCTCATAATAAAACACTTGGTTACAACATTTAGAGTAGCAACCCAAGGAGTACTGCTCATGCTTTAGGGCACCAACCCATGGAGTACCAACCCAAGGAGCACCAACCCTTGCACCGAGCTCAACCTCAGTGATTACAAGATCCTATAATAAATACAAAAGTAATCTCCTTGTTACAAAAGAACTTTGTAACTCTCATGCAAGTCTCTCCACTGGTTCTCCTCACTCCAATTCTCTGTCGGTTCTTTGCTCACCTTCTCAGTTTTGCAACCTTATCTCCTGCTACAACTCACTCTCTACTCCAATCTTACTGGTTTAGCCTCTTCTTCTTCTCTGTCAGTTCTTCTCTCTGCAGGTTCTCTTTTCTATCTGTCATGGTGCTACTAGCCACCACTGGTCTTCTTCACTTAGTCAGTTGTCTGCTATCTTATTCTTGTCAATTTTCAGCTTGCCGGTTCTCTTCTGATTCTCACTGTGCTCTTCTCTTTTCTACAATCTTCTTTGTCTCTTCTCTTCCGGTTTAATCACCAATGGTGCACTCCTTTGTTAGACTTAATGGAAGACTACCAGTTGCCTCACTCTCACTGGTTGAACTCTTCAAACCGGTTCTCTCTCTCAAACACTCATTCTCCTCTGTGATTGTCATTGAGAACTTGACTGGTTGGCTCTTTAGTTTTCACTCTATCATGCACCAACAACATTTACATCTTTTGTTCATATACTTGTAACCAAAATTTCCCACCAAACATGAGTTCAAATATTGACATGCTAGGGTTTACGCCATGCACTGAATCTGCATCCAATCTGATCTCTGATCATCATGACATATCATATCCAATCAGATATCATGTCCTTGATTGATGATTAACACTCTATCAATGAGCATCGCCATTTTGTTTACCTTGCGATTAACCTCTTCTATCTTTACCCATTTGTAGCATGATTTTTCACCTTGTGTTTGGTCAGTCACATGCATGACCCACTTAGATCTTCTAGATCAATCTATTTTGGATCTCTATTGTTTCCTGAATCTCGAGCCACAATCTTCTGTCATCCTTTCTCGAGCTTCATACTTGCCATTGAATGTTGGACCAACCGCCAATGACCTCACTAACACACCACACCGACTTATGCATGCATGCCACTCCACCTTCATGTGGAACCTTTTTCGACATCCAGTTTGGATCACTATGTTGGTCTGACTTGGTTACCAACCAATAGCACACAACTGGGTTCATCTACTGGTTCACAAACCCTGCCGGTTATACCCTAACCGGTTTGTCTTCACCCTTGTACTTTGCTTCTCTTTTGGTGGAACACCTAAACCAGTCAGCACACTTGCCAACCTACCTCAAACTAGTGGATAGAAAAACCGGTCAAATGATGAAGGCAAGGTTGAGAAGTTAGAGGCATTTGATCTTCTCAAGAAATGTGTATGACACTGAGAATGAATATAGAAAAACATTAAGTAATTTAGATCAAATAATTGGGTGAGTAAACCTTAAATATTTTTTTCAACTTTTTCAAACAAAAGAAAATGAAGAGAAAACTCTCAATTCCATATACTTCACAACAAAATATAGTACTTGAAAAGGAAAATATGAAACATCAAGAAAAAAACTAACTTAATTCTCAAAGCTTGTCATCTTTGAAATAAATTATTTGAAGCAATGTATATAGTGGAGTGTTTTATCAATCATTGTTTAACTAAAATCTAGGAAAATACCTTTCTAGAATAAGCATGGCCAAGTAAAAAACCATTTGTTATACATTTTATTTTTTTGGAATCATTTCCCAAAGACACATTTCAAAAGAGAAGAAAAGGAAATTTCATGATAAGAGTCAAAATGCATCATTTTTGGATATGATGACTCTAGAAAATCCTATTGATTGTACGATCCGACGAAAAAAACTTCACATCTATAGAGATGCTATTTTCAAGGAATATTTTCACCTTCCAATTGTTTCCCATATTGATTTGATAGAATAAAGATGATAGTGATACCTTGTCATACTCACCCAAAAAGGTTGATCTAGAACCAAAAGTACTATTTGATCAATAGAAAAAAGAGAAGGACATGATGAGCCAAATTCAAGCTAATAATCCATTCCACAATCTATTGTTCCTATTATAATATTATGATGACCAAGTAGAATACCCACCAAATTACAAAACTATGAGATCAATTATGTATTGAAGACAACAATTCTAAGTGGGCATTGTTGGTCCCTAAAAATATTGTGCTTTAATAAGGGCAGTCTGAAAGTTTCTCGACATGGGACTTGGGACTTGGTTGTGATCTATGAAATAACCTCTGGGATTTTAGAAGCTAAATCTTCATTTTATAGAGGGGGATGAAAAAGGGAAAGAGAATAGCATGAAAATAGTTGAACTAAGGCGAAAATGCCAATCCAAAGCTTTTACAACACTTTAAATCCTCTTTTATGAAAATCATAAGGAAACATTTGCTCTCGGGAATGAGCAGATCACACCACAACACTATTTTTGAGAGGAGAACATAAAACACAAAGTTAAACAAGCATAGGATAGAACATTCAGATCCCTCGTGAGAAGCATCTTCAAAGGCTCAATAGAAACATATGAATCCTTAGGGATTTTTATAATAATTAACCATTCTTTGATTTCTTTTATTGAAAAGCATAGTCTAATTCCCAACCTAAAGAAAATGGAAGAGTGAAAGATCTCACATGGTCCATAATTCACAAATTAAATAGGAAATAGAAAATTTGAATTGAGCATGCAGTAATCACTTCCATTTCAAAGTGACACAGAGGATATTTACTTAAATAAAACAAGCGAAAGACAAATCGAAGACATTGTCCCATGCTTTTATCTAAGAAAAAACATACTAAGGTATGATCATAGCTACCGATTACTTATCTCAAAGACTATTTTCATTTTAATCTAAGAAGAATTCAAAAGTGTTCAACCCTTATTATAGGAATTCATGTGGGATTAAATATAATTTCTTCTATATATTAGGAATGATTATTGCAACTAAATCCGTCCTTGCATATCTATTGTGTGTTAATATTATCATAGTGATCATTGTAACTGCTTCTACATGAGTTATTTTTGCATTATTACCCTTCCCCAAATGCATGGCATGAGTGTCATATAGATTCCTCATTATTTTTATCAAAACGGTTTGGGCATAGAGTTTCTTTTTCTATTTTAAGTGCTTGCTTCCTAGTTTGGTCACACAATGAGTCTAGGTTCATTTTTATTTCTTTTTCCAATGGCATTCTCGTGTTTTCCTTTGTGCTTAATATCTTATTAATTCTCAACTTGGCCAACAAGTCACATTTTTTGCTAGCACTTGGGAAGTTTCATATAGGTTTGTTGGGCTTACATGTGCCCTGGGCATGCAACACTTTATTGGGATCCTTGAGGTGTTCGTTTGTTATATAAACTCTAAACCTTCATGGAGTCTCCATGTGTCCCATTAAGCCACATATGGTATTTGAAATATCAATTCATTTTTTTGAAACAAGAGGGGAACCGTGTGGCACACTAGCAAGAATTATTGAGGACTTCCTTTTATTCTTTCTCTACTTCCCTAGAAAGCCTTCACATGGAGCATTCCATCATGAGAATTATTTGGGTTGAGAATTTTTTTGGAAGGGCATGAGAAAGAGAGAAGTTACCACATAGGCCATGTACCTAGAGTGAAGTGAAAAAGAAACCATAAGGTCATTGCTATTTAATTCAAAGCCCAACTCGATTTAGTTGTTGGGTACATTCACTTGTAGAGGAAGAACCCAAGAAACTTGGTTTTGTTGTGGTATCTATGAATCATTTCCATCGACTCATTGAAAATTTCTAAGATCAATTTTCAAAGATGACTCCAAGAAAGGTCTAGGCATTAGTTTGAACCATTAGCCAGTTGGGAGATGACCCTTTCTTCACCTTTATCGTGTCCTACTTATTCCCACCTTAGTTGGACCTTTCAAATATTTGCAAGTGAAAATTTCAAAAATCGGGATGTTTATCATTTAAATTGAGCATGGGCCTAATAGACTCAATTTTTGTTTCTGTGCTGGCAGGAAAAGTGAGACCAAGTGACTAGAACCTAATCCCAATTTTGCCAACACATTGGGAATACGAAAGAGCCTAGGAAGATATATCACTTTGGATACTTCTTGTGTGAAAAAGAGAGCCAAGGATTACCTCTTAGGGTTTCTATTCCTCTTGTTACAAATGATGAGAAAAACTAGGGTTTGATTGATGAACTAGACTAGGAGATGAAGAATGAAGCATAAATGAACTCAGAATTGAACAAACTTGCAGATCTGAAACTAAGATATTGAAAGAATGAAAGGGGGAGGATTATGGATGTGTTCCTGATGTTGTAAATTGAACAAAACTAACCTAGACCAGGGTGCCACGCCATTGTCTTGTTTTTGCAGACAGGGGCTGTAACTGAGAAACTGCAAATTTGAGATCATGAAGCTGCAACCTACTAAAAATCACTTAAAAGAAGAGGGACCAAGGTTCCACGCCCTTGTCCCAAGTAGATTAGGGCAGATCTAAAAGTGCCTCCAGGTACCTATTTTTGCACCTGCAACTGAAAAGGGAAGGTTTGGATGGCTATATAGGGTTTTTCCGTATTCAAAACCCTATGTTGGTGATTTCCACCTCCACAAATAACTAATAATGTACTGCAAATATGTGTGCTAGAACCTTGTGTGTATGCAAGATCCTAAATGATAAGAAACTAGAGCTACCCTATATATGAGAGTAAACCCTAAATGTAAATGTGAATGTAAATAACAATGCTTCAAACCAAATATTATAAATTATTAAAGAATGAATGTAAATATGCAAATTGATGTAAAGAAGCTTATACAAAGACATGAAAATAACATGAAATCATACCAATCCCCAAGGGAGAGATATTACCACTAGATCTCCTATTATTCTTCAATGTCTTCAAGGCTCCTAATTGATGATGAATTCTTGACAAATGCTTGATGAATGATGTTGAAGACTCCACATAGGCTTCTCTTTAACTACATAGAAGGCTCCTTGTGCTCCAAAAGCCTACTCTTAGATTCTTAGACCCATCCCTTCAAATGAAGAAAGAGAGCTCTTATGTATGAAACCCTAGATCTTAATTTTGACTTAATTCTACCTTTAGGCCAGCCTAGGAATTGAATTTCCCACCAATATTTTGGGGATAGGTATTATAATATCATAGAATTGTGCTCCCAAAATTTCAGGAAAAAAGTCGAGGACCATGTGCACTCCCACCACGGTTTGACCAACTTTAAACCAAATTTTTAGGGTCGTTAGATATTATGATATTAGAGTGAATCCCAAAGTTGCAGCTGATTTTGAGGTGTTTTGATATGCGAAATCGGGCCTTAAAGGTCAAAATAGGATATAATTAGGGTTTATGATTAAATGATTTATTGGAAGAATAAAATAAAACGAGGCACACTTAGGGTAAAGGGCCCAATTTTATAATGTATGAAGTGATGAAATATGACTTTAGATTTAATTAAATTAATTAATTGAATGCTTAAAGGGAAATAATAATGCAAGATGCAAACACACTAAGGAGGGTGCTAAATTAAGTGTGAAATTGTACCACCCTAGTAAGCGTGTACAATTTACGACACTACAATTTCATGCTCTAAAGCTAGGTTTATTCCTCATAGCCAACTAGATAGAGCCTTGTTGCTAGATAGGCATCCATAGCCATGACAAGGATATCACTTTGGTTTTAGATGAATATAGCTCTACTATCAATCGAGCATGTATAGCTCAAGTAGAGTTATTCACATCACCTAGGTAAAGAATGGTTTAACTTGTACTCTTAATGCCTCTACTTATTTTATTTTTTTATTTCTTAAAACTCTGCTGATAATGAAATCAAGTTGACAAGTTGGAAACCAAAGTGGTCACGAGGTTAACTTTTATATTTTTGACTTAAAGAGGATGTGTTTTTCTATAATACTTCACATTAAGGAAATATTAAATGTAAAATTATGAATGAATTTCATGGACACCACCACAAACCAATGACATGATGGGCTATGGTAGGAGAATTCTTGATAGGACAACCAAAATCTTTAATAAACTCGAGCCAAATCTTATGCCATAAATAGAAGAAATAAATTCATTAATATTTAATTTAACTTGAAAAGGTAAGTTACATTTATACGACCCTTGTTGTCATACAAAGAGATATCAAATTTAAATACTCACTGAGTACAAAACAAATTGAGTGTGCTATCCTAGCACCTCAAAAATTGCTCCATAGAATAATCAGTTACCTCAAATTGTAGGCACAAATGTGCAAAGGGCCAAGAATGTCCACAAAAAGAAATTACCATGTTTATTAGTTCATTACAAACTTATAGATTAGGCTTAAGCATAGATGGATACTCGCATTAAATTAATTGCTAGCAAGGCTCATAGAGCATTTTTAGGGTTAGTGACATACCTGCATCTAGAATGCTTAATCAATACCAATAATGACTTGGTTCTCGATGTTGTAAAATTTATTATAGGAGAAGATTTTATGGTCAATGAGGACCATTACTAAGAGAACATTGATCTATCATGTCTCACTTTGTGGGATCTCTTCTAGATTTGGAGGTGCCACATAATCAAATTGCTAGAATTACCAGATATCTTTTTGGAAATGAATATATTGGTGGGCTGGATGAGGTTCTGGCAGTGGTGCAATATGAGGTTACCAATCCTGTTGTAACTGATTTAAAAGCATATGTAGAGAGGGATGTAGTGGTGCCATGGTTGTCTTTCATTGCAAATTTCATAACCACCTCCATTGGGGAGTATCAAGATCACTATGCTCTAGCTTATACATTCCTAAAAAAGGCAACCGGAGAAGAACCCATTTTTGACGCAAACTAGCTAGATGAATTTTGGTTCCTGGTGTACGACTAGGAGCTGGATAATGATGACAATGTGCCAAGAAAAAGAGTCAAATTTAAGAGTAATTAAGACACTAAGGATGAGGATAATGGAGGTGACTTCCCCCAAGCATAATGAACATGGCCTTCTTTTTATCTTTTGCTTCAATTAAGATCTTTCCTTTTTTACAAACATCAAGACAATTTTCCAAATTTTGAAAGATCAATTTTGAAATTTTGCAGCATATTGCTAAGAGTCATAAGCATATACATATACTTATACAAATTCAACACATAAATAAAAATATATATAGCTTACAGTATCTTGAATCTTTTTGTAGCAATTATCTATGTTTATGCATGAATGTTAATGGTTTTTATGTTTCTTCCTCTTGCAAAATTTTTCTTTCAACATGTTTGTAAAAGAACTTTAAAATTAAATCAAATTTATAATGATGATCTTTACTTGTTAAAGCTTATGCATGAAAGAATAGCACCAACATTGAAAATAAAAATAACACCTGTTAATTGAAATGAAAAATCTGATGTTCACCATGCATCAATTTAAGCTAGGGTTTTCAACCACCACATACAAAAAACAATGACAAGTAGAGCATACTTGTTAGTTGAATGATGTGAAAGGAAGGATTGAAGTACCCAAATTCAAACCTTAGAATTTTATGCTCTTGGGAGAAATATTTGTAAGAGCATAGGAGTGTGATGAAACTTTATGTTGCATAAATCTGATAGACACATTACTACTTCATAATACATGATCACACATAGCTGATAATTCCCAAAATTTAGAGTGCAAGGACATTCCAGGGGTCAAAACTTGTTCACAACTACACTTAGAAGAAATTTTGAAAACTAAACAATGGATAAGTGCACAAAGATGGGGGACTAAAAAGGGGTCTTAAGATGCCACTTTTTTTTTTTTCAAAATCAGCAAAGTCTGAACTTTGATGAGACATTGAAGATAGGTACACTCAAAATTTGAAGATGCAGATAAGAATAAAATTGAAGTGCTCTGAATTTAATTTCTAAAATAATAATTTGTTTTGAAAATGGAGGAGATCAAGGGTTTCAAAAAGGGGCACCATATTTATTGGTCCTACTTTTTCAAAAAAAAAATAACATAGTACGAAATGTGGTGCCCCTAAAACTTCAACTTTTTTTTAGAATTTTGCAAATTGCTCCGGTGAGAAAGTATCTAACACATTAAAGTTTGTGTTGGATTTTTTCGTTAATTGTTTTATGAATATTTAAATTTTTACAAATTTCCGAAGTGCACGCATCCTAAAAAACAAAAATTTAAGCATGCCCCACCCCCCCAAAAATTGTGAAAAATAATAAAAAATCATATTTTTTTTTATTGTGTAGAATGGAGTCTAGTTTCTAAAAATGTAATTTGTTTCAAAATTCAATAAATGAGTAAAAATCCATGGCCAAAATATGACATGTTGGTTTTTGACAAAAATTGGGCACACCAACAAAATAAATTATGAATGAAGACCTTAACATTATTAAAATTTGAAAAGAATTATATCGCTGGATAGCTAAGAGAGAGCTTGACAAATGTATGGTGTTTTTTATTGCATTAAAACAGGTGCAAACCTGATGGGGAGCATGAACATAAAAGTTAGAAAATTTTCAATATTTGTTGGAAAACATGTCTCAGGCCTGAGAAGGGCGTCCATGCCTTTGGGTTGGATGCCCAAGGCAAATCCAAGCCTTTAGCTTGGTGTTTTCCAAGGAAACATGTTTCTTGCATGCCAAATGTATTTCATAACAATTTTTTCATCATAGAAAGCATAAAGTGTTCTCTCTTTGAATATATACATAAAATATAAGATTTAAGTATAAGTCACATTTCTATTTGTCTTTTTCATTTCTTCTTATACTTTAAGTTATATTTTATGTATATATTGTCAGGATGTTTGAGAATGGTTCCAAATATCTAGGAGCTATAATGCAGATTCTAGTTTTTAGAGCATATAACTTTAGACAGTCAAATTTTAGTAATCAACATGCTCGTATCAACATTATCTCTTTGGTCTCTTCCCTGCATTCCCCCTGTCTCTTCCTTAACCCTTGCCTCTCTCTCTCTCTCTTAGGTCTCTCCCTCTCTACTTACTTCCCTCTCTTAGGTATCTCTCTCTCTCTCTCTTTCCCATCTCCCTCACCCACTCTCTCTCTTTGGTCTATCCCTCTCTTTCCCTCTTTCACTTGGGGTCTCTCCTTCTCTCCCTCTCTCAAGTATCTCTATCTCTCACTCTCCCCCACTCTCTTAGGTGTCTCTCTCTTCCATTATCTCCCTCTCCCTCCCCCTCCCTTTCTCTTCCTCTCTCAAGTCTCTCTTTCTTTCCCTCTATCTCTCTTTCTTTCCCTCTATCTCTCTTTTTGTCTCTTCCTCTCACTCCCTTTCTCTTTCTCTCAAGTCTCTCTCCCTCTCTCTCTCAAGTCTCTCTCCCTCAACTTTTATCTCTCTACCTCTCTCTCCTCTCTCAAGTGTCTCTCTCTTCCATTATTTCTCTCTCTTTCCCTTGAACTCTTTTCCCCTCTATTCATTCCATTCCCTCTCTCCCTCTCTACGTATATCTCTCTCTCTAACTCTCTTTCCCTCTCTCTTTCTCTCCCATTCTTTCTCTTTCAAGTCTCCCTCCCTCTCACCCTCTATCTCTCTATCTAACTCTCCTTGTCTCTCAAGTTTACCTCTCTCCCATTCTCTCCCTCTCCCTCCTTCTCTTGTCCCACTAAATTTCTCTTTTTTTCTAAGTCTCTGTCTCTATCTCTGTCTCTCTTTCCTTCAAACTCTCTTTCCCTCTCTCTCTCCCATTCTCTCTTTCTCTCTAACTCTCTTTCCATATCTCTTTCTCTCCCATTCTTTATCTCTTGTTTCTCTCCATCTCATCCTCTATCTCTCTATCTCACTCTCCTCCTCTCTCAGGTGTATCTATCTCCCATTCTCTCCCTCTCTCCTCCCCCTCCCTCTTTCCCTTTCTCATCATTTCTCTTTCTCCCTCTCTCCACCTCTTCACCTCTCTCTCTAGTTTCTTACTCTCCTTCCAGCCCTTCCTCCCTCTCACTCTCTCTTTCTCTCTCACTTTCTCACCATCCCTCCATCTACCTCTTAGGTATCTCTTTCTCACCATCCCTCCCTCCACCTCTTAGGTCTCTTTGTTGTATATGTATACAACACACCCCATTTGTCCTGCAAAATGGGGACCCACTAAAATTTTTGCTAATTAAGCAAGGTGATTTGGAAGATAGAATTCTTTAAGAAGATAATTGCATAATTATGAAAGAAAGCCTACTTTGGCGAAAGGCAAGTTGAGTATTGTCTAAAGCATATGATTTCCCCACTGACGTCCTTACTCGCAAGTCAAAATAAGTCTTATGCTATGTGCTAAGCCGATTGCAAGGTGTGGGAAAAAAAGTTTTGGGAGTTGAGTGGTAAGTTGCAAGAATCCACAAATCCCCCATGGCTCGATATTGCACGAAAATGAAGGTAGGTGCCATATAATTTAGTTTAGTGGAGAAAGGGAAGATTGTGGAAAATGATCGCATGAAGGTTTAGAATAGCTAGAGAAAATCAACTTGAAACCCAATGACTTTGAGTGAGATGAAGCCTGTAGAAGGCAAGATGTAGAGCAAGTAGGAATGGGTGAAAGTTGGAATTCCAAAACACTAAGAAAGGAAAGGTAAATTTGTGTCAAAATTTGGGTGTAAGTTACATTTTGACCGAGAAGTACATAAAAGGCAAGGAGATTTGTTAGATTACATGTATTTTTAAAAATTTGCCACGTCCTTTAGGCCTTCTTCTCGAATTAAATGATAACACAACAAGTTACACTTCATTGAACAAAATTCCCAGTGGAAACATTGCAATGTTATGATTCTAAAAAGTTAAAGAAAAAGGAGGATAAATGAGCGAGCTGGAAGCAATCAAACTGGTAGAGTACCCAGATTCTGCAAGTGAGTCTCAAGGTGAATAAGGTAAGTATCCTAAACCTGCTAGTAAATTTATGAAATTAACCTGCTAAGGAAAGATTGTTTTAAATGAAAAGGTATAAGGATAAAAGGGAAAATATGTTAAATACTCAAGCTAGTGCATGCATTGTAGTGATTTAAGAAACCCTCAACATGAACTATAGAACTAGACGAAATGGGAACCAAAAAAATGGAGTTGAGAAAAGAACTCAAATGCGAATTTCCATGAGTGACACCCCTTTCAATGATGTACCTAGATACCCATCTCAGGGAATACAATCTCAAGGATGTCATTGACCGAATCAAAGAACCTATCACGACAGATGAAATGAAAAGTCTGATAAAAAGTGGCATGATTGAGGTAGTCGGATGTCTAGTTGCAGCTAAGGCACATGATTTGGTTCAATAATGCATGCATCATTATGATGTGGTGATGAGGCAAGTTGTATATAATCAAAGGGTCTACGTTGATCTCACACCCAAGGGCATAAAGGAAATGTTAGGAATTCCTACTCCTGAAGAATGGATAGAAAGGACCAAAGAGTGAATGGAACAAGAGTTTTAGAATGATAAGTAGGCATGTGAAAGAACTATGAGGGAAGAATGGTACATCAAGAAACAAGGAAAAGTACTAACTAAAATGTTTACCCTGATAGTAAGGAAGGATATGTATCCCACAGTATATGTCGCTATCACATTCCTTAGCAGAATGGTAGGGCTAGAGATAAGTGGGTTGTTCCAGGGTTGGATGTTCACCTACATACAGACTGTAAGAAGGAATGCGGGGACATATGATTGGGCCACATTCATTATTGACTCAATATATCATTGCATAAAAGACACAACCATGAATTTTTACATGTCTTCCTACTTGGTTTATGCATGTTCTCTAAAAGCACATATTCAGGGTTTAAATACCATAAGAATTTTAGGCACAGAGCCAGGTAAGAACCTTGTGTATGCATATTATCCACAATTGATAAAGGATGAAGCTATGTCATACTACAAAAAAGTAAATGACTACTTCCTCATGAAAGTTACCCAAGAATTGGAAGGAAGGATAGGGGAAAGAGTACCGGAAGAAGTTAGAAATGTGATCAAGTACTATGGGGGATGGTATATCCAATTTCTGGCATAGTCTTATCTTAGAGCACAGGGGTTCACATGGACACATTTTAAGATACCCAGGTATCTATCCATATGGCTATGACTAACAAAATTTATCAGACAAATGGTAAATTTCCATGACAAATACTTGACCACACACACAAAGTTATGGTTCAAGTTCCCAATGAAGATGGGTGACTTTGTTTGTGACTTATTACAAGATGCAAAGAGGACATAAGAAGACTTACTTGCTAGGCATCTATAGTACTCACAATATACAAGAAATAATTATGATCTCTTGGAGAAAATTTAAAACTACATTGCAAAGAAAGAAAAGAATATCCCAGATTTAGAAGATTATTGGATGGATTGTAAAGATGATAAAGAGGCATGGAAAAGAAGATATTACCAAAGGTTAACACTTAGTTAGGTGAAGAGGTTCAGACCAGATAAAACTGGGATAGAAGTACCCAATGACTTAGTAGAAGATGATGAAGAAGTGGTGCGGCTTGATTATGCAACAAACCACGTGGAGAAAAGACTAGTAAGTTTGCCTGCTCTGAATGAGCCTGAGTTAGTTTCTATGGACCAAATCAATTAGCTAGTGTTTGAATCTGTTGGCATATGCACACTCCAATCAGACATTGTATGTGATTGAAGGTTTTGTCATTGATGGAAACCTTGCAATCCTATGACACCAACAAAGGTATTATACCGACGTCAGCAGATCACACTCTACACTGGCACTCAGGACACCGGCATTGGCACATAGGCCGACAGGATTTTGTCATATTATATTTTGTTTATTATTTTGTAAGCCGACTTGGCATATTATAAAATGACTCTTATTAATAAAAGAGATCATTGTAGACATTTTAGAATGAGCAAGAAAGTAATAAGAAAAAATATTAGACAGACCTATTATGCGAAATATAGGCTAAGGGTTTATGTAAGCAGTAGAGCAGCAACCAGTACTGGATCAGGCATTGAAGATGCTATTGTAAAGTAGTACAAGATATTGGATTTGTATAATCCTCATTGTAAGTCAGTGAGACTTCCCATTGAGTAGTGAGCTCTAGGCAGTTGGCCTTCCTGCATGTGCAGGCCCCTATTGTAAGTAATATTCTCTTATTGGCTAGTGAGTGAATATTGTGGGTCACAAATCCCATCAAGGTTTTTCCCACACCAGGTTTCCTCATTAAATCTTTGTGTTATGGTGTTCTTTTCATGTGGATGTTCTTGATTCTATTTATTGCATTATTTCTTGCATACCGGTACACTGCTATATTATGTTCTGCATGTTTTAAGTTAAGAAAATCTAAACACCGGTTAGATATTGATTCACCCCCCTCTCAGTATCTATGGGATTCCTAACAATTGGTATCAGAGCTTGGTCCTCTATTTTTAGAAGCCTAATAGCTTGAGGAAGATCTTGACACCGGTAAAGATGGAAAATCTGATGAAGCAATTGGAAGGAGCTCTTTCAGACTATGATGCAGAGAAATTGAAAAATATCAAACTAGAAAATGATTTAAGGGCAGCTCAAGATATCATTCAGGCACTTCAAGAAAATTTTACTATTGCAAGAAATAAGAGAAGAGAACTTTGTGAAAAATTGCAAAATGAGAATGATGAAAAGGAATCACTTAATGATATGATAAGCAAGTTGAAACAAGAGAACATGGCAACAAAGAATGAGATGCAGGATATGACTATGAGATTTTGCAAAGAGATTGAGGATAGGAAGAAGAATGAAGAAGAATTGACCAGAAGACTAAGTGATGCAGCAAATGAGAACACAAGACTTAGCTATGAAAATGACATGTTGAAGATAGATCTGATGCATACTCAGAATGACTCAAATGAACTAATGAGACAAAAACAAGTCGTAGAAAGAGAACTAGAAACTACAAATCAACATAAAGAAAAATTCAAGAAAAGCTCAGAGGAACTTGGCACCTTACTGAAGAATCAAAAACCTAAAGGTGACACTTCTGGAATTGGCTTTGAAGTTGGTGAAAGCTCTGGTACTAGAAATACTCTGGATCACAGCAAACTGGTAAGACAACCTACTGCTTATAAATTCAATGGAAAATTCTTTAACTGTAATAAGTATGGTCATAGAGAAAATGAATGTAGATCTAGAAAATATCAGAATATCAATACACCCACCGGTCAATGTTCTAAATGCAACAAAATAGGTCAAAACTCTGAAAACTGCAGGATGAATGTGAGATGTTATGTTTGTGGAAGATTTGGACATTTATCTAATCAATGCAGAACACAAACCGACATAGCTTATGGGAAAGCTATTAAGAAGAATAATGTAACTTGTTATGCATGTAACAAGATTGGGCATATTGCTAAATTCTATAGAAGTAAAGGAACACCGGTAGACAACAAAAGTTCTAGCTTGAAAGGTAAAGAAAAAGTTGAAGAGGTTAAGCAAGAATTCTCAAAACAATGGATTAGAAAAGCTGATCTAAATATTGGGATACTCCTCCACCGGTAGAACAAACCAATGCTTCACCAGCAGAATAGAGATGCTTCACTGAAAGGACAGAGCAGTGCTCCACCGATAGGAAGTTCTTCATCTAATTGAAGAAAAGTTCTTTGAGGGTTTGGCAATCTAATGACACATGTGCTATTATTCCCTCGGTTAGAGATAAGAAGTTGGAAATTACTTATTACTAGTAAACAATGTTAAGTGAATACTTAACCGGCATGCAATTAATGTGGTAGATGGTGAAAAGACACTATAAAATCAAGGTTTTGGCTCCATTTCATTTCATCGAGATTTCAAACCTATGAAGAGCGTGAAGATTTTGAGCTAAGGCATTTCAAGCAAGAGACAAGAATACTCCAAGCAATCATCCATCCTAACGGCAGTAAAAGGTATTTAATCATGGCATCCACCTCTGCAATTGAATATATAGAAAACCCTACTATTGTTGAAGTGATAAAAAGACCTAGGCCCGTATTTCAGTTAGTTCCTGAGGTAGCTAAGAAAGATGATACCTTAGGTGCTTTTTCTCAAATTCCCAAGGGAGTTGTCTATGTTGAAGACCCCATAATGTACATCCACTGTAACATTGAGGAACTTGGAAATGAAGAAATTAAGACTATGTTTAAAACTGTGATATGTGATAAAACCAACAATGTAAAAGATGAACACAAGATCATTGAAACCCTAGGATTTATAGAGATCCTTAGCATCCCTGAATTCCCCAAGGATGTGATTAGGATAGTCTTAAGCAGGGTACATGGTGAATTTTTCTGGTTAGATGCAGTCCACAAAATCACTAAGGAAGCTGTGAAAGCTGTCACAGGGTTACCGACCATCGGTAAAAGGCCAGATAAAACAAAGAAGATATCCAATGACCTAGTTACAAGCCTAACTGGTGCAACATTCGACAAGAGGTCCCTAAGAGTTAATGATGTAACAAACATTAATGTGAGATTTATTAGCATGATATTAGGGTATAAAGCTACTCATGCAAATAGACTCAATTCAGTTTCAAGTTTATGCATTAAGAGTTCTTATGATATGGTCATAGATAATGCAAAGATTGATATATGTGAGTGGTTAAAAGATGAATTAATTGACAACCTTGGAAAGATTAAAAAGGACAAGAAAGGAACTTTCAGGTTTGGAAATCTGTTAGTATGTCTGATGCTACACATAACCAAATAGGTTCCCAGTATAGGCTACAAAGAAATTGGATATGATATACCAGTAGGAAAATAGTTAACAGAACTATTCAATAACATGGGAGAAAACAAAGAAAACAATATGCATGATTTCTTTCAAGCATTATAAGCCAAAATGAAGAAAAGAATCAGGTTATCACAAAAGATTGTCGACAAATACAAACATGAAATATGCTTTGTAATCAAGAAAGATGAAATCTGGATGGAAGCAATCATCCCTAGGACAGTTTGGGTAACCAAGATGGGGTATGAAATAGATGATCATATAATTGAAACATATGCTAAAGCACTTTTGGAAGCCCCCAGAGAACCTAAGGAAGAAGTATTTGGTAGTGCAGAAACTATTGAAAGCCAAATACAATCAAAGAAAAGAGTGAAAAAGGTTGAGGTAGTTGTAAGGAAAGGTTCTAGATAAGAAAAAGCCATCAAAGATGTGTTGAAGAAAACTGGTATAACAGAGGGTGAGTTAGCAGCTCCATAACCTGAAACTCACCTATCACCAGTAGGTACTTCTTCGGGGAGTGACATGCCTACAACTTTCAAAAGAGTTGTAAGAAAAAGAGATCCCTCACTGGCAACCACACCCTCACCCAGGGGGACAAGACAAAAACAACAAGCAGTGAGATCTCTGTTAAGAAAAGCTACACCAAAGAAGAAGAAACTGACACCCAAAAGGAAGAAGAGGACAAACAAAGACTTGGCCCCTCTTGATATACTACTGAATAAAATTATAAAGGAAGGTAAATTGAAGAACATAGAGAAAATATATGACACCTTAACAGCTGATGAAAAAGAACAAGTTGAAAATAGTGTTATATTGCATATGGATATGTATAAGAAGTTTTTGATGGAAGTAGTCAATGAAATTCTAGATGAACTATTTAAAAGACTAGAAGCAAGAAGACAAGCAGTAATAGAACTAGACAAGAAAATAAAGATTGAAAAGCTACTTGTTGTATATCTGGTAAACTCACCCAAAGAAATTGATGACCTAATTGCTCAAGCCAATCGGACAGTATTTTCTATTGCACACTGGCACGTTGCTTTAATGGTTGGAAGAATTAATGAGGTGACTCAGGAGACAGAAAATGGATGGGATATATTCCTAGTTGAGAAAGAAAAACAAGAAGAGTATAGGAATCCCAAACCCATAAAAGTTTATCAAAAAGATAGAGACAAGGGTAAAGGTAAAGTTTGTGGACCACCTAGTATCAAGGTTAGAGACAACTTACCCCCACCTCCTTTAATTACTTCATCGGTAAAAACAACAGCTACAGAAGATCAACCGGTAGCTGAGAGTATGGATGTAGAGGATGATAATCCTAATCCTAAAGTCTTATATACTATGGATGTTGATACTCAAAAGATCAACATAGTGGTAGACAAAGATACAATTGATAAGACTGATATGGCTAGTGAGCCTTCGGTAGCTAATAACACATAGGAGAAACTGACAGAAGATAAAGAGAAAAAGGAAGAGACTCAGACTTAGACTGAGGCAATACAAAAAATAGAGAAACAAACAGAGCAAAAGGTTCTGGAACAAGAATAGGTACATAAGGAAACAATACCACCGACAACTAGTGAAGTAGAAAAACCATTGCTTAAAGAAATGCAGACATAAACATACCTACCAGAGGTCAATACAAGCTTGGTTACTTCCACCGGTACTCAGATTGGTGATTCATCATTAGGCTACAAATCAACTAATGTGACTGAGGTATTATTAGATTCTATCAAGAAAATAACTGACTGCAGCTCACAAGCTTACAAGGCAATTGATGATACCCTACCAATTTTGAAGGTAATTGCTCCTAACTATAATAAAGACAATAAAGATTCTTTAGGACAACTTGATACACTGTGTAAATATAACACAGAAAACATTGAGAAAATAAAGGAAGAATCATTGAAGGATAAAGTACAAGTTGAAAAACATAAATTCTTTGAGGAGCAAATAAAGAAGTGTAACAGAGATTTTGACACACTTCTACCAGAATTATGTAATTTATTGAAAGAGTACAAAAATCTGTACAAAGATACCTGTAAAACAAAATTTTTGACTGTAGATATAGACTAGAAGCTGAGAAAGGTACAAGATGAGATCAATAAACTTGCAGACAATTTTGTTAACTCACCTGATACACTATCAGTTTTTGAGGAAAAGATAACAAATTTTGAAGAAGAATTACTTAAATTGGAAAGAGAGAAAGAAAGAATAGTGAATAAGGAAAAGCATTTGAGATCAAAACTAAGTCCAAGATTGGACTATCTAGCATCACTACGGAAGGAAGTATCTGAGGCACTAATACAAGGAAAGAAAACATGACAGAGCATTTGCAGCATCTCACCAGTACAGTGAAGAGAACATATACAACACTAAAGGATAGGAAAAAGTTTATGGATAGTATAAACTTGATTTTGGGAGATCTTTTTAAAATTGTAACCACCCAGTTACAAGGTTGAAACTACAAACTCTGCTGACATCTTAACAACCTTTGTCATTGATGCCAAAGGGGGAGTAGTGGGATGAGAAAATTCAAATCACAGGAATCATATGCTTAGGGTGAGCTCACACATTGTTGGTAACATTTTTTTTTGGACACACATTTTTGGACAACATTTTTGGACTTCACATTTTTTGGATACATCTTTTGAAATTTCTCATAAGTGTTGCCATCAATGCCAAAGGGGGAGATTGTTGGCATATGCACACTCCAATGAGACATTGTATGTGATTGAAGGTCTTGTCATTGATGGTAACCTTGCAATCCTATGACACTGGCAAAGGTATTATACCGGCATCAACAAATCACACTCTACAATGGCACTCAGGACACCAACATTGACACAGAGGCTGACAAGATTTTGTTATATTATATTTTGTTTATTATTTTGTAAGCCGACTTGGAATATTGTAAAATGACTCTTATATATAAAAGAGATCATTGTAGACATTTTAGAATGAGTGAGAAAGTAATAAGAAAAAATATTAAGCAGACCTATTATATGAAATATAGGCTAAGGGTTTATGTAAGCAGCAGAGCAGCAACCAGTACTGGATCAGGCATTGAAGATGCTATTGTAAAGCAGTTGAAGATATTAGATTTGTATAATCCTCATTGTAAGTCAGTGAGACTTCAAATTGAGCTGTGAGCTCTAGGCAGTTGGCCTTCCTGCATGTGCAAGCCCCTATTGCAAGTAATATTCTCTTATTGGCCAGTGAGTGAATATTGTGGGTCACAAATCCCACCGAGGTTTTTCCCACACTGGGTTTCCTTGTTAAATCTTTGTGTTATGGTGTACTTTTCATGTGGATGTTCTTGATTTTGTTATTTGCATTATTTCTTGCATACCAGTACACTGCTATATTATGTTCTGCATGTTTTAAGTTAAGAAAATCTAAACACCAGTTAGATACTGATTCACCCCCCCCCCCACTCTCAGTATTTGTGGGATTCCTAATAGAATCAACCATCAAGTGAATAGAGGCATGCAAAGTAGAAATGAAAAAATAGGCGCACAAGTTAACACTGAATAGAAAGAGGAAAAGAAAAGACATAGAAGAAAATGTGGACTTCTTGGTGCATTAAAGAAGGATTGATATTACAACAATAATAGAGCCCAAGACTTTAAGAGTAAAATATTTAGATCAAGACGGTGTGCAAGTTGTTACCACATATACTGACCTAAATCAATTGGCAAGAAGCAAGGTGGCTCAACCTCAAGATCAAAGTAGCAGGAATGTGCAAACTTCAACTATTGGTAATACAATAGGAGTGCAACAAAACTAACCCCGGGGACAAATATTGCATGCCATTCCAATAACAACATCTTAGTCTGCATCTCAACTATTTGCTTCTCACCCGTGAGTAAATAAGACTTTGGGGGCTATTGTTAGCATGGTCGGAGAAGGAGCAGAGGAAAAAGATTACCCAGGATTTTAAATGAAATTCAACAAGTTATTAGAAAGAAAATATGGTATAGGCGATATGGAGGAACTGTGATAGAAAATCGTACAAGGAAAAATACCGTAGAAGTCTTCATCCAACATCCTTACAATATTAGAAGTGACCACTAGTAAAAGTATGATAGAAAATATCATGAATGTAGATGATTGTGTGGAGTTAGAATGAGAAGGGTCAAAAGATCAAAGTGTTCCATCCTTAGATGTTGAAATACCCACAGAAGAGAAAAAAGTAAGTGAAGAAGCTACACAAATTTAGAATGAATCTGATAAACAAATGGATAAAAATGTGGAGAAACAAACTATAGAGGAAAATGGGGAGTGAATTGAATTAAACAAAGAGGTACCAAGACAAAAGATAGCCGCAGACCCACAACAAGAAGTGCTCGAGGTCCCGCAAATGGTGCAAGTAACCGATGCAATGGGGAACAAAAGTGATGAAGTGGAAACATAGAATAGCGCATCAGGTCCTGTGAATAGTGGAAGGAGTAAAGAAAGTGAACAAGAAAGTTCCAAAGCAGATATAGCTGAGAAGGATTTAACAAGTAGCCTAAGACATGAAAAAGGAAAAGATGTAATCCAAGAAAATCCCGAAGGAAGCTTGCGGATGACGTAAGGAAATAAAAGTCTAGAGAAAATAAAATTCACAACAAGTATAGAAAGTGGGAATATCCCTGATTGGCTCAGGCAATAGGATGAACCCAACAAACTAATGAAGATTGTTCCATTGGATTTTAAGTTTGTTAATAGTGACACCCAATGTAAAAAAACAAGACTGCTAAAGCCCGATACACAACCCAGTTCAATGATGCAGGAGAGAAGGAGCTACATATTATGGAGCCGATAACTGAAGGGAATGAAGATGGATTAGAAGGTGTGGAATATTAAATCACCACAGTCCTACTGGGAAAACACTCTCGGTTTGAAGGTGCAAGAGTTGCTAAATATGGGGTGATGATCATGGAAGATCAGATACAGAGAGATCAACAGAAGATAAGAGAACATAAAATGCAAATACAACAACTGGTTTAGTTTATAAAAGGGGTTACAAAAGAGGGAGACACTCCGCAAAGAATCCCAATTCATTCAGTATCAGTGTTAAAGAAAGAGGTGGAAGTGGTGGACATATTGAAGAGGAAAGCCAAAATGCTGGATGAATGGATAAGTGAGGTGTTGGCCCATGCCAAGGCAGCATTGGAGATGGTAGGAGATAGGTATACCCAGTGGAGCAAGCTAATTAAGAGGTTCACTTGAGTTCAAGGTAAATATAAGGACTTGCTAGAGCAAATTGAAGTGGAGAGGATTAACCTTTAGGTTATCAAAGACATGACAACAAAAGAGGCAATAGAATTAGGAATAATGACCAAAAAGCAAAAAACCAAAATAAAGACATGGATTGCAGTCAATACTTGGCAATTGGGCATATTGCAAGAAGGCGTGGAGGTTTTGAAAAACTTGAAAAATGAGATAGCAGAGGTCCAACTCAAGAATATGATTCACATTCAAGTACTAAGGGAAAGAATGATTGAAGAAGTAATAGCCATGGGTGAAGATAAATCTTAGGAAGATTTTGAGGACATAGACAAAAGGTGGTCGGATCCCACAAAGTATAAGGACCCACAAATATTAAGTGATATTGGACAAGTCCAAAAAGTAGTAAAAATATATAATGAAGAGGCCACAGATGAAAAACATAACCCATAACCATTGCAGATGGAGTGTAGAGTGCAGAAACAAAATTTGTCTACAGTTAGTGAATCTAGAAATAAGGAGGCAACTCAAGTCTTCGAGAAGCTTCAAGGATACTTGGTGCAGTAAAAGGAAATGTCTGATGTGAATGTTGAAAAGCCTAGCATTGACCACAGTCAAGATTAATGATGAGCTGGAAATGTTTTGTCATCTTCCTTGCAACTTTCCTATAAATGTGAAAGTGTAATCCATTTTCAAATAGTTTGAGAATTATAGACTTAGGAGAGCTCTGACAATTTTGAGATTTTATTCTCTGTTCCCTTATAGAGGATTTTTGATATTGTCTTTTCTTTGTAAATTTTTGTGATCATGATTTACTGAGAACTAACTTCCAAGGGAATCTAGTTGTAATCGATTATTTTGGCAAAGATAATATATGACTTTGTGTAATTTCCTAGTGTGTTATATCTCTGTCTTTGTTTAAAGTAATTTCTTCGAAAGATCGCACAATTTCATGTATGATTGAGAAAGTATTTTTAGTTTTGTATGAAATTGTTCTTCATCATTTCATAGTGTTTCAAAGAGACATTTGTTAAAAGGCTCACTTTAGTATAAGATTTGTTTACTACTGTTTTAGGTGTTCTTTGAATTATTGTAAAATCACAGTTGATACTTCGGATAAACCACCTAAGTGTGTGTTATATAAGAGATTATTTTGAATCCCTTTATGAAATAGTTGTTGTATGCTTACTGAGTTAAAACCACAAGGTCTTAAGAGGACATTTCAAGCCTTGGGGAGTAGATTTCTATACCTTTCAAGTAAATGAACCTAGAACTAAAGGGATAAAGTTTATAATTGCTTAGTGAACTCAAAATCCACATCAACACTCTCTCCCTCACAATCCCTCCATCCACCTTTCAGGTCTCTCTATGTCTCCCCCACTCACTCTCTCTCTCTCCCCCTCTCTCAGGTGCCTCTATCATACTCTCTCTCTCTCTCTCTTGGGTGTCTCTGTCCCATTCTATCCATTTTCTCCCTCCCATTCCCTTTCTCTCTATCTCTCTCAATTCTCTTTCTCTCTCAAATCCCTCCATCTACCTCTTACGTCTCTCTATATCTCCCCCTCTCCCTCTCTTTCTCTACCCCCCTCTCTCCCTCCCCATACCTTTCTCTTTGTCTCTAAATTCTCTCTCTCCTTCCCTCCTTATCTCTCTCTCCCTCTCTTTCCCTTTTTCTCTCTCACCATCTCTCTTTCCCTCTTTCCCTCTTTACATCGCAAGTTTCTCTCTATCTCTCTTTATCTCTTTCCCTCTCTCCCTCCCCTTCCCCCTCCCTTTCCCCCCCTCTCTCTCTCATCTCACATCTCTCTTTCTTTTCCTCTAATTCTTTTTCTCTCTCAAGCCTCTCTCTCTCTCTCTGTCATATTGTGTCCTGAGGGGTCACATGGTATTGTTAGGGGTCATATGGGGTCCTAAGGGGCTACACATGTGTTAGAACACCATATGACCCCTTAGGACACCATATGGACATCATATGGTCCTAATGGATCATATGCTATCCTAAGGGGTCATATGGTGTCATAAGGGATCATATGGTGTCATTAAAGGTCACATGGGGTCGTAAGGGCCCACACATGTGTTAGGACACCATATGACCCCTTAGGAAACCATATGACCCCTTAGGACATCATATTGTCCAAAGGGGTCATATGGCATCATAAGGGGTCATGTCATGTACTCTAATGTTAAAAGGGGTCATATGGTGTCATTAGGGGTCATATGGGGTCCTAAGGGCCCACACATGTGTTAGAACACCATATGACCCCTTAGGACACCATATGAGCCATTAGGACAACATATTGTTCTAAGGGGTCATATGGTATCATAAGGGGTCATGTCATGTAATAGGATGCTAAAAGGGGTCATATGGTGTTGTTAGTGGTCATATGGGGTCCTAAGGGCCCACACATATGTTAGAACACCATATGACCCCTTAGGATGTCATATGACCCATTATGTCATCATATTATCCTAAGGGGTCATATGGTGTCCTCAAGGGTCATATGGTGTCCTAAGGGGTCATATGGTGTCGTTAGGGGTCATATGGGGTCCTAAGGGCCCACACATGTGTTAGAACACCATATGACACCTTAGGATACTAAATGACCCATTAGGACATCATGTTGTCCTAAGGGGTCATGTCATGTACTAAGATGTTAAAAGGGGTCATATGGTGTCCTAAAGGGTCAAATGTTGTTGTTAGGGGTCACATGGAGTCATAAGGGCCCACACATGTGCTCAAACACCATATAACCCCTAAGAACACCATAAGACCCCTTAGGACACCATAAGACCCATTAGTACATTATCCTAAGGGGTCATATGGTGTCATATGGTGTCTCGACGAGTCACATGGTGTCGCTAGGGGCCATATGGGGCACTAAGGGGCCACACATGTGTTAGAACACCATATGATCTGTTAGGACACCATATGGACATCATATGGTCCTAAGTGGTCATATGGTGTCCTATGGGGTCATATGGTGTGATCATGGGTCATATTGGGTCCTAAGGGCCCACACATGTGTTAGAACACCATATGACCCCTTAGGACATCATATTGTCCTAAGGGGTCATATGGTGTCATCAAGGGTCCTGAGGGGTCACATGGTGTTGTTAGGGGTCATATGGGGTCCTAAGGGACTACACATGTGTTAGAGCACCATATTGTTGGCCATATGATGAAATTGATTATGTGTTGCATTGACGTTTTGTCATTGATGTCAACACTAGCTATTATGGTTGTTTATCGACTTCTGGTAGAAGGATTGGATTAGGAAGATTATTAGTTGATTGTCACTGGTATGATCTAGATAATGGAATAAGTTTTTATGGATGGTTCATATGCTTCTGAAGTATGTTTCGTTTAGTTGGTATTGACTTGATGATCGAATGCTATCTCATGTTCTAGTAAGCCTGCTTTGTAGGTCCGGTAAGGGTTTCACCGACAGAGCTTTATTGAAGATCCTTGATTTAATGCATAAGTGGTGTTGGTGCAGCTTCTAGAAGGGATTCAAGATGCTGATGCTAATTGTGTTGATGCCTCGACTAATTGGTGTCACTTTTTTGGTGTGTGTGGATCTAATTTAGGTCTGGTACTATCTAGGTTATGGACCGGTTTTCTTGTAACGTGTTGGTGGATCCTCTGATGCGCTTCTGAGATGTTTAATTAATTGGATGATGTTTGTTTGGCCTTAGGATGACATGATTTATGATTTTATTTTGGGATTATGTAATGGATCTATTGAATTATCATTTGGGTGTCTAACCTAATTGGTTAGGTCCTGGGTTGGTATAAATATATGTAAGATCTCATTGTAGATCATGTATGAATGGGCAAGGAGAGAATAATGTAATAATCATTTATGTAGAGGATTTGGTCGATCATAGGTGATCAAGTTGGGTTTATGTAAGAGGTTTTAGACCTTCGGTATTGAGCTTAACTAGAACTATATTCTAGCATGTTTGATGTTATCGCCGATAGTTCTTCTTTCTAGATTATTGTCCAAATATTTTGAGGTGGTTGACATCTCCGTAGTCAGTGAGACTCCATTGTGATGAGCAATGCACTCTAGGTAGTGTGCCTTTGTGCATGTGCATGCCCCTATTGTAATCATATACTATCTATAGAAGTATCATTTGACTATGGATAGGGTTTCCCATCATAGTTTTTCCCTTTACCGGGTTTTCCACATACAAATCATGGTGTTATCTATTATGGTTGCATGGTATTGATTCTCTAGTTTTCAATTATGCTTTAATTCTTTATCAATTATTCCTGTAAAATATTTTAAGTGCTTTAATTCACATAATCTATTAACAACTGATTCACTCCCCCTCTCAATTGTTCACTAGTTATCCTAACAATTGGTATCAGAGCCTGGTCCTCTTTTTGCAGAAGCTTAACCGCTTGAGGAAGATCCCATGACAACTAATAGTTCAACTATTATTTTTTGGAAGGAGAGCCCTAGGCTTGATGGAACAAACTATGGAGTATTGAAGATTTAGATGGAGACTCATTTAAGATGCATTGGAAAGGAAATTTGGGAGATAACTTAGAAAGGTTACACTCCTCATAATTCAGTAGACTTGGAAAAGAACATTGAGAATGACTGCAGAGCTAGAGAATAAGCGCCTTATCAGATAAATCATCAGTAAAAGCTATATGGGACAAGTTGGAGACTTTGAATGAAGGTGATCCCACTATTAAAATTGGAAAACTTGAATGTTACCAGGTAAGGTATGAAATTTTGAAGATGGAGGAAGATGAAAGAAATTATGCATTCATGGAAAGGGTAATTGAAATTGTATTAGGAATTCAGTGTTGTGGTGGATCTCTGAGTGAGGAAGAGATTGTTTCAAAAGTGTTAAGGGTTTTGCCACCGGCATATAAGATGAAGGTAACTACAATTAATGATATAAGAACCATTCCTAATTCTTCTATCAATAGAGATACTTACGTTGGGAAGATATCTGCTTTTGAGCTTGAAGAATTTTGTCCTCTAGGAGCTCCAAAGATTGATACTGCATTTAAGGCATCTACATCATCAACTGGCAAGCAAGATTGGAAAATTTTGTATGCAAAGGAATTGGAAGAGATTAGGAAAGAAGATGAAGAGCTTGAGAAACTTGAAGCCCTATTTGATAGAAGGATACCTAAAGGTCCGACAGGAAGTAAGCGTGAAGGAAAATCTCCTTTTAAATGTTTTGCATGTATTAAGATAGATCATTTTGCATCTAGATATCCTGAAAGGAATTCAAAATTGGAAGAAAGAGAAAGAAGATCTTTTAATCCTAACCTTGAATATCAGATCAAGCATAATTATAGGAGAAACAAAAATAAATCATTCTACTAGGCTGATGAGGAAGGAGTACTCGATGACTTAGAGGAAGAACCAGTAGGAGATTCTGCTAGTGGATCCAACAATGGAATAGACTGGGTATTTTATGCTATGAAGGAAGATGATTCGTAACCAGTTATTATAAATGAGGAAAAGGCCCTTGCAGAAAAAGTTGAAGACAAAGATGAATGGGTAATAGACAGTGGATGTTCTCATCATATGATAGGAGACAAAAGAAAGTTCCTAACCTTGCAAGAATTTGATGGTGGTCAAGTCAAATTTGGTAATAACAAGGCATGCATGATCAAAGGAAGAGGAACCATTTAATTGGATGGTAAGCATAACACTGACAATGTCTATTTTGTTGAAGGTCTGAAGCATAATCTTTTGATTGTAGGACAATTGGTAGACAAAGGATTTCAATTACAATTCAAGGATGGAAACTACCAAATCATTAGCAAATCAGGATTTGAGACTGCAACCGATACACAGACAAAAGGTAACATCTTTCGTTTGAACTCTGGTGAAAAGACATGTTTGATTGCACATATTGATGAAAGTTGACTATGTCATAAGAGGTTGTGTCATGTAAATTTTGATTGCATTCTAAAGATCAGTTTAACTAAGGCAGTTAGAGATTTACCTAAGATTGTGAACCCTCATAATCTGGTATGTAAGGAATGTCAAATGGGTAAGCAAATCAGAACTTCTTTTAAGAGCATACTTGATAAATCTAATGATATTATTTATTTGATTCATACTGACCTATGTTGTTCTGCTAATACAAGAAGCTTTCAAGGAGATAGATATTTCATGAAAATCATTGATGACTATTCTAGAATGACGTGGGTTGATTTTTTAAGGGAGAAATATGAAGCCTTTGAGAAATTCAAGATATTTAAAGCTATGGTTGAGACAGAGATAGGAATGAAAATCAAGTGTCTGAGATCATATCAAGGTTGTGAATTCACATTTGGTGAATTCAACAGCTATTGTGAGAAAAATGGTATTGGGAGACAGTTATCTGCACCCCAGACACCTCAGCAAAATGGCATTATTGAAAGAAAGAATAGAACCATTTTTGATGCAGCTAGAACCATGATAATGGAAGCTAATTTGACTCATATCTACTAGAGAGAAGCAACAAGTACAATAGTTTATACATTAAATAGAGTTCATATCAAAGGAGATACCGGTAAGACACCTTATAAATTATGGTTTGGTCAGTCTCCTACTCTTAAGTATTTCAAAATATTTGGAAGTAAATGTTATATCAAAAGAAATGATTCCATTGGAAAGTTTGACCCTAGATGTGATGAAGGAATATTTCTTGGTTATTCAACTAAAAGAAAATCATATAGATGTAATAACAAAAGATTGCAGAGAATTATGGAGAGCGCTAATGTGAAAGTGGATGAGCAGTACAAAGACCAAGCTAAATCTTATGACAGTGAACTGATAGTGGAAATGATCATAACTGATCTGGTAGTACCTATACTAGGACATAATATTGAACCAGTTACCCCGACATCATAAAAAAACTCAATTGTAACTGAAGAGCAACAGAGAGAACCTGAAAATCAGAAAACACCAAGGTATGTAAGGCTAAATTATTCTGAAAATTAGATCATTGGTGACAAAAAAAAGGGAGTTATGACAAGGAGAAGCTTGCTAAATCATGAGGTAAGTTTCATTTCTCAGATTGAACCGACATTAGTAATTGAAGCTTGTAAAGATGAATTTTGGATGAAAGCTATGGAAGATGAATTAGATCAGATAGAAAAGAACAATACTTGGACTTTAGTTCCCCGACCTAAAAATAAGAATGTTATTGGAACTTAATGGGTTTTTAGAAACAAATTGAATGAGAATGGACAAGTTGTAAGAAACAAGGCTAGATTGGTCTGCAAAGGATATTCTCAAAAGGAAGGAATTGATTATGGGGAAACTTTTGCACCAGTAGCTAGAATTGAAGCTATTAGACTATTTCTTACTTATGCATTATTTATTGGGAAGAATTTGGTTTCATGGATCAACAAGAAGTAGTCATGCATTTTTTTGCTGAAGCTAAATATGTTGTAGTTGCAACTAATTGTACTCAAGTTTTATGGATGAAGCAGATGTTGAAGGATATACAAGTGAGTTGTAATGATCTAGTTGTTATCCATTGTGATAACTTTGCAGCTATTGATATATCCAAGAATACGGTATTTCACTCCAAGACTAAGCACATATCAATTAAGTATAACTTTTTGAAAGAAAAGGTGGAAGAAAAAGAAGTTAGATTGGTTTATGTGAACACTAAAGAGCATATAGCAGCCATCTTCACTAAACCTTTGTCTCAGGAATTAGTTGAGTATTTGAGGGACAAATTGGGGGTTTCTATCCCTCTGATAGAGACTTAAATGATGCAGATGTGCATCAGTCCAGTATGCATTATCAGAGCTATCTTTTGCTTTGGATTGATGAAATAATGCTACTACTCAAGGGGAGTTATCCTTGTGATTTAGAGTTTTCATATTTTGTTTAATATCTATGCCATATCTTTGGTATTCTTGTCAAAGGGGGAGGAATATATGTGAAAAACCATTGCTATTTATTTTTCAGACTGATTGCACTCCTTAGGGGGAGTTTGGTGGTATTTGGTCTTTTTATTCAAATTTGGTTCAGGGCTTCATTGCTATATCATTTTATGGGAGATTGTTGGTTATCTTCCATTGAGGGAGATTTATTTGGAATTTCTTGGCACTTGGATGTTTTTCACATATAGTGTTGCCATCAATACCAAAGGGGGAGATTGTTTGCCATATGATGGATTTGATTATGTGTTGCATTGATGTTTTGTCATTGATGTCAACACTAGTTGTTATGGTTGTTTACCAGCTTCTAGTAGAAGGATTGGATTGGGAAGATTATCAGTTGATTATCACCAGTATGATCTCGATGATGGAATAAGTTTGTATGGATGGTTCATATGCTTCTAAAGTATATTTCAATCAGTTGGTATTGACTTGATGATCAGATTCTATCTCATGTTTCTAGTAAGCCTGCTTTGTAAGTCCAGTAAGGGTTTCATTGACAAATCTTTATTGAATATCCTTGATGTAATGCATAAGTGGTGTTGGTGCAGATTCTAGAAGGGATTCAGGATGTTGATGGTGATTGTGTTCATGCCTTGACTAATTGGTGTCATTTCTTTGGCGTGTGTGGATCTAATTTAGGTCCAGTGCTATCTAGGTTATGGACCGATTTTCATGTAATGTGTTGGTGGATCCTCCGATGTGCTTCTAGGATGTTTTATTGATTGGATGATGTTTGTTTGGCCTTAGGCCGACATGCTTTATGATTTTATTTTAGGATTATGTAATGGATCTATTGAAATATCGTTTGGTTGGCTGACCTAATTGGTTAGGTCCTGGGTTGGTATAAATATATGTAAGGTCTCACTGTAGATCATGTATGAATGGGAAAGGAGCGAATAATGTAATAACCATTTGTGCAAAGGATTTGGTTGATCATAGGTGATCGAGTTGGGTTTATGTGAGCGGTTTTAGATCTCCTATATTAAGCTTAACCAAAACTATAATCTGGCATTTTTGATGCTATCACCGACAATTCTTCTTTCTGGGTTGTTGTCCAAATATTTTGAGGTGGTTGAAATCTCTGTAGTCAGTGAGACTCAATTGTGATGAGTAGTGTGCCTTCTTGAACATTCAGACCCCTATTGTAATCATATACTTTATGCAAAAGTATCATCTGACTGTGGGTAGTGTTTCCCACCATGGTATTTCCCTTTATCGGGTTTTCCATGTACAAATTATGGTGTTATGATGTATGGTTGCATGATATTGATTCTCTAGTTTTCAATTATGCTTTAATGCTTTATCAGTTATTTTGGTAAAAGGTTTTAAGTGCTTTAATTCACATAATCTATTAACAACTAATTCAGCCCCCTTCTTAGTTGTTCACCAGTTATCCTAACACATATGACCCCTTAGGGCACCATATGGACATCATATGGTGTTAAGGGATCATATGGTGTCCTAAGGGGTCATATGGTGTTGTAAAGGGTTATATGGGGTACTAAGGGCCCACACACGTATTATAACATCATATGACCCCTTAGGACACCATATGACCCATTAGGACATCATATTGTCCTAAGGAGTCATATGGTGGCATAAAGGGTCATGTTGTGTACCAGGATGTTAAAAGGGGTCATATGGTGTCCTAAGGGGTCATATGGTGTTGTTAGGGGTCATATGGGATCCTAAGGGCTGACACATGTATTAGAACACCATATGACCCCTTAGGACACCATATGACCCATTAGGACATCATATTGCCGTAAAGGATCATGTCATGTCCTAGGGTGTTAAAAGGAATCATATGGTGTCCCCAAGGGTCATATGGTGTCCTAAGGGGTCATATGGTGTCTTTAGGGGTCATACAGGGTCCTAAGGGCCCACACATGTGTTCGGACACCATATGACCACTTAGGACACCATATGACCCATTAAGACATCATATTGTCCTAAGGGGTCATATGGTGTCATAAGGGGCCATATGGTGTCCTAAGGGCTCACATGGTGTCGTTAGGGGTCATATGGGGTCCTAAGGGGCCACACATGTGTTAGAACACCATATGACCCCTAAGGACAACATATGGACATCATATGGTCCTAAGGGGTCATATGGTGTCCTAAGTGGTCATATGGTGTCGTTAGGGTTATATTGGGTCCTAAGGGACCACACATGTGTTAGAACACCATATGACTACTTAGGACACCATATGACCCCTTGGAACATTATATTGTCCTAAGAGGTTATATGGTGTCATAAGGGGTCATATGGTGTCCCGAGGGGTGACGTGGTGTCTTTAGCGGTCATATGCAATCCTAAGGGGCCATGCATGTGTTAGAACACCATATGACTGCTTAGGACACCATATGGACATAATATGGTCCTAAGGGATCATATGGTTCCCTAAGGGGTCATATGGTGTCCTAAGGGGTCATATGGTGTCGTAAAGGGTCATATGGGGTCCTCAGGACCCACACATCTGTTAGAACACCATATGACCCCTTAGGACATCATATTGTCATAAGGGGTCATATTTCATCATAGGGGGTCATTTCATGTACTTTACTGTTGAAATGGGTCATATGGTGTTCTCAGGGGTCATATGGTGTCGTTAGGGGTCGTTATATCTCCCCCACTCCTTCTCTCTCTCACTCCCTCTCTTGGGTGTCTCTATCCCATTTCCCTCTCTCCTTCCCCATCCCTTCTCTTTATCTTTCAAGTCTCTCTTTCTTTCCCTCTCTCTTTCCCTCTCTCCCTCCTACTCTCTCTCTCTCACTCTCTCTCAGGTGTCTCTATCCTATTTTGTTTATCCTCTCCCACCACATCTCTCTCTCTCTCTCTCTCTCAGATGTCTCTGTCCTATTTTTTCCATTCTCTCCCCCCCTCCCTTTCTCTTTTTCTCTCAAGTCTATCTCTCTTTCCCTCTAAATATCTTGCTCTCTCAAGTGTCTCTCTCTCTTTCCCTCTAACTCTTTTTCTCTCTCAAGTATCTCTCTCTTTCCCTCTAATTCTTTTTCCCTCTCTCCCTCCCAGTGGCCTTCTCCCTCTCACCTTCTATCTCCATCTCTCTGTCCCATTCTGTCCATTATTTCCCTCTCCCCCTCCTCATCCCTTTCTCTTTCTCTCTCAAGAATCTTTCCCTCTCTCCCTCCCCATCTCTCTCTCTCTCTCTCTCTCACACACACACACACACACACACACACACACACATCAACCCCCCTTCTTGTCTCTCCTTCCTCTCTCTCTCTTTCTCTCTTAGGTCTCTTCCTCTCTTTTCATCAACCCCTACCTTCCTCCATCCATCTCTCTCACTCGGGATCTCTCTTTTCTTGAACCCCTCCCTCGCTCTCTCACTTAATCTCTCTCTCCCTATGATCTCTCCCTCTCTTTTCATCCCTTCCTCCCTCTCTCCCTAATATATTCCTCTCTTTCTATTAACCCCTTCCTCCTTCCATCTCCCCCACTCTCTCTCTCTCTCTCTCTACCCCTCCCTCCCTCAATCCATACCTTCCTCCCTCCCTCTCTCTTACTTAGGCTCTCTCTTTGGTCTCTCCCACTCTTTTCATCAACCCCCCTTCCTTTATCTCTCTCACTCTCTCTCTCTTAGGTATCACCCTCTATTTTCATCCTCCCCTATCTCCCTCTCTCCATTTCTCTCACTTGGGCTCTCTCTTTTCCTTAACCCCTCCCTCCCTCTCCCACTTAATCTCTCCCTCTCTTTCCATCCCTTCCTCTCTCTCTCCCTGATATATCCCCCCCTTCTCTCTCTATCCTTGGTATTTTCCTTTCTTTCCATCAACCACTCCCTTCCTCCCTCCATCTCTCTCACTTGCTCTCTAGTCCCTCTCTCTCTCCCTCCCCATTTCTCTCTCTCTCTCTCTCTCACACACACACACACACACACACACACACACACACACACATAAACCCCCCTTCTTGTCTCTCCTTACTCTCTCTCTCTTTCTCTCTTATGTCTCTTCCTCTCTTTTCATCAACCCCTACCTTCCTCCATCCATCTCTCTCACTCGGGATCTCCCTTTTCTTGAACCCCTCCCTCGCTCTCTCACTTAATCTCTCTCTCCCTATGATCTCTCCCTCTCTTTTCATCCCTTCCTCCCTCTCTCCCTAATATATTCCTCTCTTTCTATTAACCCCTTCCTCCTTCCATCTCCCCCACACACTCTCTCTCTCTCTCTCTACCCCTCCCTCCCTCAATCCATACCTTCCTCCCTCCCTCTCTCTTACTTAGGCTCTCTCTTTGGTCTCTCCCACTCTTTTCATCAACCCCCCTTTCTTTATCTCTCTCACTCTCTCTCTCTTAGGTATCACCCTCTCTTTTCATCCTCCCTTGTCTCCCTGTCTCCATTTCTCTCACTTGGGCTCTCTCTTTTCCTTAATCCCTCCCTCCCTCTCCCACTTAATCTCTCCCTCTCTTTCCATCCCTTCCTCTCTCTCTCTCCCTAATATATCCCCCCCTCTCTCTCTATCCTTCGTATTTTCCTTTCTTTCCATCAACAACTCCCTTCCTCCCTCCATCTCTCTCACTTGCTCTCTAGTCCCTCTCTCTCTCTCCCTCCCCATCTCTCTCTCTCTCTCTCTCTCACACACACACACACACACATCAACCCCCATTCTTGTCTCTCCTTCCTCTCTCTCTCTCTCTTTCTCTCTTAGGTCTCTTCCTCTCTTTTCATCAACCCCTACCTTCCTCCATCCATCTCTCTCACTCAGGATCTCTCTTTTCCTCAACCCCTCCCTCTCTCTCTCACTTAATCTCTCTCTCCCTACGATATCTCCCTCTCTCCCTAATTGATTCCTCTCTTTCTATTAACACCGTCCTCCTTCCATCTCCCCAACTCTCTCTCTCTCTCTCTCTCTCTACCCCTCCCTCCCTCAATCCCTACCTTCCTCCCTCCCTCTCTCTTACTTGGGCTCTCTCTTTGGTCTCTCCCACTCTTTTCATCAATCCCCCTTCCTTTATCTCTCTCACTCTCTCTCTCTTAGGTATCACCCTCTCTTTTCATCCTCCCCTGTCTCCCTCTCTCCATTTCTCTCACTTGGGCTCTCTCTTTTCCTTAACCCCTCCCTCCCTCTCCCACTTAATCTCTCCCTCTCTTTCCATCCCTTCCTCCCCCTCTCCCTGATATATCCCCTCCGTCTCTCTCTATCCTTGGTTTTTTCCTTTCTTTCCATCAACCACTCCCTTCCTCCCTCCATCTCTCTCACTTGCTCTCTAGTCCCTTTGTCTCTCCCCTTGGTATTTTGTTTTCTTTCCATCAACCAAAAAGAGGGAGAGAGATAGAGGGAGAAAGAGAGAGGGAGAAACTAGAGGGAGAGAAAGCCCAAGTGCAAGAGAGGGAGGGAGGGAGGGATAGATGTCAAATAGGACATCCTCTTGAAGATACTTGAGGTAAAGTTGTGAAATTATAGATGCCTTCCACTTTCTTTGTGATTTGTTGTATAGCTTGTTCTTATTGACTCCTCTAGTAGTAAAAGGATGTTTCTCATAAAATTTTGCCTCATGAGATAATGCTTTGACCTCTATTGGTGAGAAAAAAAGTACTAATTCATCTGAGAATTGAGCATCATTTGTTTCTTCTATGCTTTCTCCCCAAATAGGGAAATTCTTTGCTTCATGAAGATTTCTTGTGGAGTCAGAAACAAATTCATCTCCTCGCTCAAGGTTTTCTTTGTTTTTGAAGCTACCACCACATCTAGGGGTTTGTGAGATTCTATTGTGCCACCTTGTTTAGACACTACCTTTGAAGTTGGTACAGATTCATTTCCCTCTTTCTCTTCAAAGAGAAAAGGAAGATCATGAAAGAAAAAAATATGACCCAACTACTTTATGTCTTTTAGAAATTGAATGTTCATCCTATTTTCTTAGGTTTCTCATCATTTCTTTCCCTTCTCTCATCTTGTGGGTGTGGGTCCCTATGATCTTCATTCTTTTCCACCCTTCTCCTTTGTTTATGAGACCACTCTAATCTCTAGACAATGGGTCCACCTTTGAATAATTAAATAGTATGGGGTGAGGAATTTGTAGTGGAAGAATATTTCTAAGGCAAGACAATGAAAATTGATTTCCCTGAGCATGTGTAGGTTCTAGTACAGTAGTTAATTTTTCTTTTCATATAAGAAACTCTTTGTTTCATGTAGCCATTTGGGTCACAAACTTTGATCTTGCTTCTTTCTCTATTTTTCCAACTCTTGTTGCTATAAATGGGCATGATAAACAAGCCAATTTTGATACCTCTATTTTTTTGCTTCAAATGATCTTAATCATTCTTGGAAGTCTGTCATTATTTCTTTAATATTAATATTCTTAGGGTTTCTCCCATCAAGGTATGAGGCAATATGGTTGTTTAGTTGATAAAATAATTATGGATGTGGGGATGAGGTATCTAGATTTTCATAGAAGGGGGAAAAATTGATGTTTGTAATAGCTTTACATAATGAAGCATGCAAAATGAGTGAGGTAACACTAAAAACTATCTCATACAGGCAAAATAGGTTTATCTGATTTCACGAATAGGATACATATTAATTGATTCATCTTTGAAATTTTTGACCATTCAAAGTTGTTGGGTGTTGATCGAATACTTCTTTAAAGCTAGAATACTAAAAAATAAACAAGATATTCAACGATGAGAGGCCAAAAGGTTACACTGGGTGTGCCACAAAAATTGTTGGTCCCTAAAAATTGTGTGCTTTAATAAGGTTGGTTTGGAAGTTTCATTGACATGGGATGTGAGACTTGATTGCGATCCGTGAAACAACCTCTAGTATTTTACAAGTTGGCTCTTCATTTTATAGAGGGGGATGAAAAAGGAAAGGAGAATAACATGAAAACAACTGAACTAAGGAAAAAACATCAATGCAAAGCTTTTAAAACACTTTAAATCCATTTTATAAAAAGCATAATGAAACATTAGGTCCCAAGAATGAACACATCACACCACAACTCTTCATTGTTGAGAGGAGAAAAAAATACAGAAAGTTACATAGACATAGGGTAAAACATTCACATCCCCCCATAAGAAGCACTTGCCGAATCTGGATAGAAACATATGGATCCTTAGGGGTTTTTGCAATAACTAACCATTCTCTAATTTCTTTTACTAAAAAGAATAGTCTAATTCCCAACCTAAAGAAAATGGAAGAGTGAAAGATCTTGCATGGTCCATAATTCACAAATTAACTAGGAAATAGAAAAGTTGAATTGAGAATGCAATAATAACTTCTATATCAAAGTGACATAGAGGATATTAAATTAAATAAAACAAGAAAAAGGCAAAGCGAAGGCACATGCTGATGCTTTATCTAAGAACAAATATACTAAGGTTTGATCATGGCTACAAATTACTTAGCTCAAAGAATGTTTTCATTTTCTTCTAAGGAGAATTAAAAAATGTTCAACCCATATTATAGGAATTACTATGGGCTTAAATAGAATTTCTTCTATAGGTTAGGAATGATTTTCGCAACTGAATTATCCCTGAATATTTTTTGCATGTTAATCTTATCATAGAAATTGTTCTGATTAATTAAGAAAAATAGGTTTTCAGGACATGAAACCTTTAACATAGGAAATTAAGATATGTCATCAAAGAGTCCAGAGCATATAAATCACTTACAAAATGAATGGAAAAAAAGCCAGCAAACCAAAAAGATAGCAAAGATAGAAACAACAAAGAAACTAGGAAGGCACTACACAGTTATAGTCTTTAGAAGGTCCTCCACCTTTATCACCAACTGGTCATAGGTGGCCGCAATAGCTTTGACATCATCTAGGGTATCCTTCTCCTCGTCCAATTTGCTGATGAGAGTTTTAGTATTGCCAGAAGAAACCTTCAGGATGTTTAAATTTTTCTCTGCAATACTCTTGAGGCAATCCTCAATTTTTCTGATTTTACTGACAGTGCCCGATATGGTTTGATCCATAGCGTCAGCAATAGTTTTCCTCTCCAGCAGGTCTTTCTCTATTTTCTCGAATCTGGGGTTGAAGGAGTCTCTTATATTTTCAGCTTTTGAAATAGTATTTTTTAGATCCTCAATATAATCAGCCATAGTCTTCCCTTCCCCAGTGTTGATAGTTTCCAGAATTTGAATTTTGTTGCTGAGCTTCTTGCTGTCATCCATAGCTTTCTTGTAGCTAGTTATTAGCCACTCCATGGTGTCCATAAAACCTTTCATACCCTCCTGAGGAAGATTTGGGAGAAGATCAATCTTACTGGAGTTGTCCTGTTCCTTTTTTGGAGTGTCACCAATAGTAGCTGTGTTGTCAACCCTATGAACCTCTCAAGTGGTCACCTCCTCTAGGTTCTGTTCAGTTTCCAAAATCTTTTCCTGCTTATGAGCCTCTAGCTCCTTCATATTCTCCTCCTTTCTCTTATTCTTGTTTCTAGTCTGGGTATGGACTTTATTTTTCTTTTTTAGAGAACCCTGGGGTTTCTCCTTCTCTGAATCTTCAGAGACCTCCTCCTCCTCCTCCGAGCTAATCTGGAGGATTTTGCCTTTAGTTTTTTTACCCTTTGAGGAAGAAGGTATGGTTTTCATATATTTCCTCTTCTTACCTATTTCAAATTCTGAGTCATCCAAGCTCTCCTCAGATTCACTCCTTGGGTCACTGTCGGAACCCTCATCCACAGAAAAAATAGAGTCTGACCCATCCTCTTCATACTCTATAGAGGGCTATAGGCAGGCAATTTGATTAGCCTAGAGATGGTCATAAATAAGAACCATTAACCCTTGATGCATGGCAGTGTTCCCCATAGGGTTCTCTTTATAGGAAATAGAAAATAAGGAAAGTTAACCTTCTCATCATGCTTAAAATGATTCAAAAAAACAAAATGGTAGCCATATACTTTATTAAATCTACCATTCAATATAATATAATGCATTATAACAAAGAGGACCTCCCGCCATGGTTTAACAAAAGCCCTAGGGGGATAGTAAGTTTTACTTAGCTTCACGAGCCATTTTTTCTCCTTTTCAGTTTCAGGATATCTGTCAATGGCCTCCTTATTCACTTTTCTATCTCTATAGAAGTTGCTTCCTTCCCTTTGGAGACACGTGGCTTGGGAAATAAGGTCTTCATCTATGACAACAGACTGGTCTCCCATCTTCAAAATACCCTTTATCTATTTTTTGTAGAATAAATCGGTGACCGTGCCATCCCGTCCATGGAGTTTCTCCATAAATTTAGAAAACCTAGCCTTTTGCAAAATATTCCAGACCTCTTCCTTCTTCTTCCATTCCTTACAGCTGCTAAGCTCATATTGCCATCTAGTTCCTCCCATATTTTTGTTGTTCAGAGTAGAGTAATGAAACTTGTAGAGAGTTTTAGATAAAAAGTTTCTCAGAGCTATTAAAATTACCCAGAAAGTGTGGGAAGTGATAGAATGAGTATTATAACAAATGGTGCTGACAATATTATAATGACTCAAAGTACTCCATTTAGTTCATTTCATTATTGTTTTGTCCATCAAAAATATTTGGAGTGCTACTATATCAATCCTTAAAAATGATTAGTCTGACATCCTCAAGGAGTCCTTGTTCTCTTGTCTATGTAATCATTTCATCTTTATTGATTGCTGCATTGGCTACCCAGTCAGCAGACCCATTGACTTCATAGTAGATATGAGATATGTAACTTTTTTCAAAAGTGCTAATGAGGTCTCTAGCGGCTTTTATAATATTATTGATAGACCATGAGGGCTTAGAGGTCCCCTTGAGACATTTAATGATGTTGTTTGAATCCCTTTCAATCCATATGTAGGGGCAATTCCATCTTTTAGCGAGGAGAATTCCTTGGAGAGTTGCCATTGCTTCTGCTTTGTGATTTGTTTGACTCCCTATTGGGACAACAATCATTTCCTTGCATATACCTTTATCATCTCTAAGAATAGCTCTACAACCCGCAGGGTCTGGATTACCTTTTGCAGCATCATCAAAATTGACTTTGAACCAACCATGAGGGGGAGTTTGCCATCTTGCTTCAAGTCTTTTGTTTTTCTTGGGGTCAGAGCTACCAGCATTCTTCAAATTCCAAGAACTTAAAATGTTAGATTCCAGGGGGTTGGTCCAAAAATGGGGACCCCCAATGATCCCAATATTCTCCACAATCGCCCATTGTATTTTCTAAAATACAATATCCTGATTGAGGGATGTGTCCCTAAAAATATGATTGTTTCTTTCTTTCCATAATCCCCACAATATGTGAGGAAGTGATAGATGCCACAAAGATCTCAAAAAGGAGTTAGACCAATGGATATTCTAGGAGTATAACAACTCACTGATGGTTTTTAGAAACACCCAATAAATGCTAAAATATTTAAGAAATCTTTCCTAGACTGAGGCAGAATAGGAATAGTGGATGGCTAGGTGGTCCACTGACTCTTCCTCCTTAAGACACATACCACATCTTTTAGGAAAGGAAAAACCTCTACCCTTGAGGTTATCTAGGGTCAAGATTTTATTTTGAAGTATAGTCCAATAGAAAAAGTTGATTTTGGGGGTCAGACCCTTAATCCAAGCTTTAAAATAGAAAGGATTATCAGGAGGGGTGTAGGAGAGAACACCATACATTGAAGAAACAAGAATAATACCTTTGGGTTCATATTTCCAGATGAGGGAGTATTCCTCTTTGTTCAATCAGACTGAAGGCAGGTGGATCTTGAGCTTTATGAGGCTTGGGTGGATACTTTCAATGTTCTACCATTTATTGCCAATCCAATACCCTTCAACTAAAGTGCCAAAACTTCTAATACAGGAGGGAGCATAAGGGGCCCATTCAGGGAAATTTGTCAAGGGTTTATAAAAAAGCCAGGGGTCTTCCCAGAATTTAACTCTCCTGCCATTTCCTTGGTAGGTCCCGAAGACAACTGAGAGGGGGGGTGAATTAGTTGTCTAATAAATTCAAACCAAAAACTTATTAACCAACTTAATGCTTAATACCGGTAAACCAGTTAAGTATGCCGGTAGACAGTGTTAATAGTAAATTGCCATACCGATAAGAATTAATGCATGAAACATAAACACAAAGTCATCCACAACACATGACACCAATATTTGTATGTGGAAACCCTGTAAGGGGAAAAACCATGGTGGGAATCCTTACCCACAATCAGATGATACTACTGCAGATAGTAAGTGTACAAAGAGGGGTTTGCATATGCAGAAAGGCCAATAGCCTAGAGCTCACTACTCAATCACAAATGGGAGTCACATTGACTACAGTTGGATGGTTAAATCCAATAAGAATGTACTGTACAAAATCACATCTTCATATTCTGAATTCAGTACCGGTGTAATGCTGATATGCTTCTACAAAAACCTAACTTCACCTTTAGATGATGTCTTCATGTATGCCTCTGTTTAATCTCACATATACCTTCACTCAAATCTTTTTCGCATTCCACACTTGATCTTACAAATAAGATCTTACATTTATACCATACCCAAAGACCAATTTTAGTAGGTCATCTCTACAAGATATTACAATAAAACATTTTACAAATAATATCCGATGCAATAACCAATTAAACATGTCATCTTAATTCATTTACATCAATAATAAATCATCTTCATAGCGTGCCATGCTAATCTGGAAAAGATAAACCTGCTGGTGTAACCCTAGATAACCTAGACCTATTTGCTGGTAAAGGCAAATATGCAAATAAGAATATATCAATGATTATTAATTCAAAATAAAGTGTCCACATGATGTCTTCGACATTACCGAGTGTCTTCCATGTCATTCCAGGTACCGATGAACATTATATCCTACCGGTTGATCATATACCAGTAACTGTTGCACAGATTACTGCTTGTCGGTGAATGTTGCTGGATCTCCAAAGTAGGTGTATTTAGTAGGTGTTGACATCAATGAAAAAACCATACCAAAATACCAACAATCTCCCCCTTTGGCATTGATGGCAATACAAGGTGGAAAAACCATCAAAGTGCCAAAATAGAAATGCCACATACAAAAACCAACAATCTTCATTTCTCCCCCTGGGAGTAACAATACCAAAAAAAACTTTCCCTTAAAATCTCTTTTTCTTTCCAAAAGGATAATGTGTTTTTCCATAGATATCTCTCCCCCTTTGACATCAAATGATAAAGTCACAAAAGGTCAAGTTTATACAAAATAACAACCAATTCAATATACCAACTACTCCCCTTGAGAAGTAGCTTCCTCATCAAATACGAGAATAAAAGATTTGTCCATTTAATTCTGCTGGTTGATGACAATCATCAACTGTCTAAGTCACTACTGGTGGTGGTATGACTCCGAGCTGATCTCTGAGATACTCAAAAGTTTCCTTAGGAAAAGGTTTTGTGAAAATATTTGCAAGTTGTTCTTTAGTATTCACATAAACCAGTTTTATCTCTTTTTCTTCAACTTTTTCCGTTAGAAAATTCAGTTTGATAGAAACGTGTTTTGTTTTAGAATGTAATACCAGATTTTTAGATATATCAATTGCTGTAGTGTTATCACAGTATATAGTAATAGGTTCCTTACATTTTACCTTTATATATTTCAACATTTGCTTAAGCCAAATACCCGTGTACAGTTTGTTGCTGCTACAACATATTCTGATTTTGCTGTTGATCAAGATGTACAACTCTATTTCTTACTCAACCAAGAAACTAATCTTTTTCCAAGAAAGAATGCTCCTCCAGTGGTGCTTTTTCTATCATCCACATCTCCTACCCAATTTGCATCTATATATGCACATAGATCAAAATTTTTATCTTTAGGATACCATAATCCAAGATTTACTGTGCCTTGTAAGTACCGAAAATTCCTTTTCACTGCTGATTCATGATTTTCTTTAGGATTACTTTGAAATCTAGAAACTATACATATTGCATTCATAATATCAGGTCTAGTTTGTGTCAAATACAATAAAACTTCTATCATAGATTTGTTTCTAGTTGGATTAACAGGTGTAGATTCAACCCTTTGAGATAATTTGTCATTTGTAGTCATAGGTGTGCTTACCGGTTTAGAGTTCTCCATCCCGAATTTCTTAAGTAGTTCTTTCAAGTACTTAGATTGACTCAAAAATATACCTTTATCAGTCTGTAAAATCTGCAATCCTAAAAAGAATTTTATTTCTCCAATCATAGACATTTCAAATTCTTGCTGCATTTCAAGAGAAAATTCTTTGCATAATTCATCTTCTCCTCCAAAGATTATATCATCAACAAATACTTCAATAATCATGATGACATAATTAGTTACTTTGTTATATAAATTTCTATCTACATTTCCTTTAGTAAAACCAATCTTTAAAAGATACTTATCCAATCTTCCATACCAAGCTCTTGGGGCTTGTTTTAATCCATACAAAGCTTTTCTTAATCTGCAAACCATATCATTGTCATCTGTCAAAGAAAATCCATTAGGTTGTTCAATATAGACTTCCTCTTCAAGGTCTCCATTCAAAAATGCACATTTAATATCCATTTGATAATTGTTAGGGTTCCCACAGATATTGAGAGGGGGGGGGGGGTGAATCAGTATCTGACTGGTAGTCAAATTTTCTTAAGTTAAAACATACAGAACATAAAGTAGCAGTGTACAGGTATGCAAGAATTAATGTAATAAACAGAATCAAAAACATCCACATGAAAAGAACACCATAACACAAGATATTTAACGAGGAAACTAGGTGTGGGAAAAACCTCGGTGGGATTTGTGACTCACAATATTCACTTATTGGCCAATAAGAGAATATTAATTGCAATAGGAGCCTACACATGCAGGAAGGCCAATTGCCTAGAGCTCACTGCTCAATGAGAAGTCACATTGACTGACAATGAGGATTATACTAATACAATGATCTGTACTGCTTTACAATAGCATCTCCAATGCTAGATTCAGTACTGGTTCTTTCTCTATTCTTTACATATACCCTTGACCTATAATTCACACATTAGGTTTGCCTAATAATTTTCTTTATGCTCTCTTACTTACTTCTTTTTTTTTAATGGTCTACAATGATCAATTTGTTTAGTTGGTATAATGAATTGGTTGGTATTTTGTATAAACTTGACCTTTTGTGACTTTGGAATTTGATGTCAAAGGGGGAGAGATATCTATGGAAAAACACATTATCCTTTTGGAAAGAAAAAGAGATTTTAAGGGAAAGTTTTTTTTTTGGTATTGTTACTCCCAGGGGGAGAAATGAAGATTGTTGGTTTTTGTATTTGGCATTTCTGTTTTGGCACTTTGATGGTTTTTCCATCTTGTGTTGCCATCAATGCCAAAGGGGGAGATTGTTGGTATTTTGGTATGGTTTTGTCATTGATGTCAACAACTACTAAATACACCTACTTTGGAGATCCAGCAACATTCACCGGCAAGCTGTAATCTGTGCAACAATTACTAGTATATGATCAGCTAGCAGGATATAATGTTCATCGATACCTGGAATGACATGGAAGAGACTTGGTAATGTCAAAGACATCATGTGGACACTTTATTTTGAAGTACTAATCATTGATAGATTCTTATTTGCATATTTGCCTTTACTGGCAAATAGGTCCAGGTTATCTAGGGTTACACCGACAGGTTTATCTTTTCCACATCAGCATGGCACGCTATGAAGATGATTTATTATTGATGTAAATGCATTAAGCTAACATGTTTAATCAGTTATTGCATTGGATATTATTTGTAAAATGTTTTATTGTAATATCTTGTAGAGACAACCTACTAAAATTGGTCTTGGGGTATGGTATAAATGTAAGATCTTATTTGTAAGATCAAGTGTGGAATGTGAAAAAGATTTGAGTGAAGGTATATGTGAGATCAAGCAGAGGCATACATGAAGACATCATCTGAAGGTGAAGTTAGGTTTTTGTAGAAGCATATCAGCATTACACTGGTATTGAATTCAACATATGAAGATGCAATTTTGTACAGTACATTCTTATTGGATTTAACTATCCAACTATAGTCAGTGTGACTCCCATTTGTGATTGAGCAGTGAGCTCTAGGCTATTGGCCTTTCTGCATGTGCAAACCCCTCTTTGTACACTTACTATCTGCAATAGTATCATCTGATTGTGGGTAAGGATTCCCACCGTGGTTTTTCCCCTTACAGGGTTTCCACGTACAAATATTGGTGTAATGTGTTGTGGATGACTTTGTGTTTATGTTTCATGCATTAATTCTTATCGGTATGTCAATTTACTGTTAACACTGTCTATCGGCATACTTAACTGGTTTACCAATATTAAGCATTAAGTTGGTTAATAAGTTTTTGGTTTGAATTTATTAGACAACTGATTCAACCCCCCTCTTAGTTGTCTCTGGGACCTAATAGATTTTCTTACCAGTTTCATTTTCAACCATTGGTTTGAATAGTTTGAACTTCCCAAGTGCTTCTGATTTTTCTTTGAGAAAAGTAACCCAACACATTCTAGAATAATCATCAATAATTAGCATGAAATATCTATCACCTTGTAAGCTCTTAGTTCTAGCTGGACCACATAAATCAGTGTGAATTAAATCAAGAACATTATTGGATTTTTCTGGAATACTTTTGAAACTAGCTCTAACTTGTTTTCCAAATTGACATTCCTTGCAAACTGTATTCTGAGGTTTCACAATTTTAGGTAGATCTCTAACTGCTTTAGAAGTACTGATTTTACCATGCAATCAAAATTTACATGACATAGTCTTTTAATAACCAACTTTCATCTATATGTGCAATTAAGCATGCCTTTTCACTGTTATTCAAATGAAAGAGATTACCTCTAGTCTGATTACCGGTTGCAATTTCCAAACTAGTTCTATTCATGATTTTGCATTTTACATTTTTAAATTGTAACTGAAAACCTTTCTCAACTAATTGACCAACACTTAAAAGATTGTGTTTTAATCCTTCAACATAGTAGACATTGTCAGTGTTATGTTTACCATCAAGAGATATTGAACCCTTACCTTTGATTGAATAGGCTTTGTCATCTCCAAATCTTACTAAACCTCGATTGTATTCTTGAAAGTTCAAGAATTTACCTTTGTCTCCAGTCATGTGATGTGAGCATCCTGAGTCAATAATCCATTCATCCTTTGATTCAACTTTAGCTGCTAGGGCTTGTTCTATTGGTTGAGCAATAGGTGCCAGTTGATCTTCTGTTATAGCAACAAAGACCCATCCATTGTCTGTTGGATCCTCATCAGAATCATCAGTCACACCTTCATTAGCAATGTAACAAGTTTTATCTTTGTTTTTCTTAAATTTGTATCTCTGATATTCAGGATTAGGTTTGTATGTTCTTCTAGCTTCTCCTCTTAGTCTAGCATGTCTATCAAGGCATCTTGAAGCCATATGACCAATCTTATTACAGTTAAAACATTTAAAGGGTGCTTTACCTTCATACTTACTTCCAATTGGGCCTTTTGGCATTTTTCTTGCAAATAGTGCTTCAAGTTCTTCAAGCTCTTCAAGTTCTCTTGCATAAAAGGCTCTCTAGTCTGATTTGTCAAAAGATGGAGCAGATGATGTTGATGCTTTGAAGGCCAAATCAGTTTTTATAGTAGCAACAAGACCAAATTCCTCAATTTCAAAAGTTGAAAGTTTTCCAATCAATGTATCCCTAGTTACTGATGTATTAGGCATTGTTCTCAACTCATTTATAGCAGTAACCTTCATTTTATATGCAATAGTATAAACTTAATTCTGGGCGATCTTTTTCAGATAATAACTACCCAACTACAAGGTTGAGGATATGGACTGGTATAACTACAAACACTACTAACATCTTGACAACCTTTGTCATTGATGCCAAAGGGGGAGTAGTAGGATGAGAAAATTCAAAGACAGGAATCATATGCTCAGGGGAAGCCCCTCATATTTTTGAGTAAATTTTTTGGTCTACACATTTTTGGACACCTTTTTGAAATTTCTCATGAGTGTTGCCATCAATGCCAAAGGGGGAGATTGTTGGCATATGGACACTCCAATGAGACATTGTGTGTGATTGAAGGTTTTTTCATTGATGGCAACCTTGCAATCGTATGGCACCGGCAAAACATCATACCGACAAAGCATTATTCAAGCAAGACAGTGCACCGACATCAACAACATCACTCTACACTGACACTGACACAGAAGAAAAGATGTATACCAGCACAAAGGCCGACATAATTTTTTGATATGTAATATTTTGTTTGTTATTCTAAGCTGACTTGCTAAATTGTAAAATGACTCTTGTATATAAAGAAGATCATTGTAGACAATTAAAAAAAAAGAAGTAAGTAAGCAAGCATAAAGAAAATTATTAGGCAGACCTAATGTGCGAATTATAGGTCAAGGGTATATGTAAGGAACAGAGCAAGAACTAGTACTGAATCTGCAATTGGAGATGTTATTGTAAAGCAGTACAGGTCATTGGATTAATATAATCCTCATTGTAAGTCAGTGTGACTTCTCATTGAGCAATGAGCTCTAGGCAATTGGCCTTCCTGCATGTGCAAGCTCCTATTGTAAGTAATATTCTCTTATTGGCCAGTAAGTGAATATTGTGGGTCACAAATCCCACCGAGGTTTTTCCCACACCAGGTTTCCTCATTAAATATCTTGTGTTATGGTTTTCTTTTCATGTGGATGTTTTTGATTCTGTTTATTACATTAATTCTTGCATACCGGTACACTGCTACTTTATGTTCTGTATGTTTTAACTTCAGAAAATTTGACTACCGGTCAGATACTGATTAACCCCCCCCCTCTCAGTATTTGTGGGAACCCTAACATTCCTACTTTCCATATAACTCCTTTAGCAATGCTTCCTCTGCACTTAGAGGCATGATTCCATATATGGGACCCATTAATACTGATTTCTGAATTGATAAAAGAAGAAAGAGAAGAGGACAGAAGAGAGTACTTACTTCGCTAGATTTTACACCATTCACTATCTGAATGGAACATTCTATAGACCTTCTTGGACATGAGATCTTCATTTAAGGTCCGGATACTTCTTAGGTCTAGACCTCCTTTGCTTTTCGGTCTACATACCTAATCCCAAGCCACAAGAAACATTCTTTTCTTATCCTCAACCCTTGACCATATAAATTTTCTTTGAATTTTCTCAATTGCATTAGCATACTTAACTAGAATTCTGAAAAGGCTTAGGGCATAGACCAGTATGCTTTGAAGAGAAGCTTTTAGAAGTTGAAGCTTTCCATCTTGACTCAAAAGGACTCCTTTCCAACCAGCTAATTTTTTATGAAATTTATCCACTAATGAGCTCCAAAAAGGACCAGGAGGTGCAATGCCCATGGGGAGGCCAAGATAGGTCACAGGAAGATCAATAATCCTACATTCTAGGATTTTGGTGATTCTTTGTTGACTTCTCTCTGGAGTATTGATGAAAAAAACTTCTCTTTTGACCCAATTAATGAGCTGACTAGAAGCTGAGGCAAACTTACAAAGAGTATTTTCAAGGTTCTAGCTTCAGAGATACTTGATTCCCCCATGATAATAGTATCATCCACAAACTATTGATGGGAGAAAATAAGGTCAGCAGAAGAAGGTTGGAGTCCCTTAAAAGAGCCTTGCATAACCAAATTTTTCATGGACCTACCAAAACATTTTGCCATAATGATGAAGAGGATAGGGGAAATGGGATCCCTTTGCCTTAGTCCTCTAGAAGCTTAGAAGAAGGGGGAAGGAGAACCATTAACAAGAACAACAAAAGAGACTAAAGTAATAAGCTAGCTAAAGAGGTCAACACATTTAGTGGAAAAACCATAAGCCATAAGAACCTTCACAAGAAAGGGCCAGTCAACCTGGTCGTAGGCCTTGGAGAGATCAAGCTTAAGGATGAGACCCTGCTTCTTAGCCCTAACAAGAGAATAAATGTTCTCATGGATGGTTATAATGGAGTCAAGAATTTTTCTTCCATTGACAAAACCATTTTTTTGATGATTAATCAAAGAAGGAAGGGCACTCAGAATTCTGGTGGTAAGAACCTTGGAAATAATCTTATATAAAGAGTTGCATAAACTGATTGGTCTAAACTTATCCATAGATTCTGCACCTTGGATTTTGGGAACGAGGGCAATGAAAGTATCATTGATTTCTTTCAAAAGTCTTCTAGCCCCAAAAAATTCCTTGACCCCATTGGAGACATCTTTCCCGACTATGTCCTAGAAATCTTGGAAAAAGAACATGGGAAACCATCTGGGTTGGGAGCTTTGTTACCATCAAAGGAAAAAACAACATTTTTGATTTCCAAGATCGAAGGAATGGAAGAAAGGGAGACATTCATCTATTCATCAATGAGATAGGGAATATTTTGAAGGAAAGAAGATTGAGCATCAACATCCAATCTGTGATCCCTCCTGAGAAGTTCCAAAAAGTACCTTTTAGCTTCATTCCTTATTTCTTCCTCCTTGACCAGCTCCCCATTATCCACAATTAGTTTGGTTATCCTATTAGCCGCTTTATGCTTGATAGTCGACATATGAAAAAATATTGTATTCCTATCTCCTTCCTTTAGCCAAATGCATCTTGATCTCAGCTTCCAGAAAGTTTCCTCTTTAGCAATGATTTCATGGTATTTTTTAAGAGTCTCATTTTCATCAGCAATGGACATAATACTAAAACCATCCTTCTGAATTTGGGCCTGTATTTTTTTAAGGTTTTCCTGAACTTTACCTTTGGACTCAAAGATATTCCCAAAGTTGGATTTATTCCAGAGTTTTATATTGTCCTTTACACTTTTAAGTTTCGTTACAACTTTGTACATTGCAGTTCGCTCAACTTGGATACTCCACCATTTCTGAATATTACGGGTGATATTTGGGTGATGAGTCCACATTTTTTCAAATCTGAAAGGAAAGTGTCTCCTTCTATTAATTGGGTTGGAAATGAAGGTGATAGGAAAATGATCTGACCCAACCCGAATGTGGGCAGATAAAGAACGTAAATAATGTTTGTACCAGTCATCTGAGATGAGAGTCCTGTCAAGGCAAACTTGGATAAGATCATTGCAAGTTCTCCTATTAGTCCACGTGTAATTACAACCCTGTATCTCCACATCGTTGAGAGCCTAAGAGGGGCTTCCTCCAAATTTTTCCTCCTCTCTCAAAGGAGTATTAAAGTCTCCCATGACTAGCCAGCTAAGATTTTTGAAGCTATCCCTAACTTCTATAAGTTTTTTCCAAAAGGAATTTCTAGCTTTCAAGGTATTGGGAGCATAAATGTTAGTGAGGACCCATGAAGTTCCATCTTTTAAATGCTCAAATCTAATGCAAGAGAATTTTTTTTCCTTAATAAGAACATGGCCTTTGACACTATTAAGGTTCCAAATGGTAGCTATGCCTCCAGAAGCACCTTCCAAACTACCACCACTGATATTCCCATTTTTGAAAAACTTCAAAGATTCAACTTTTTCTCTACTCATTTTGGTCTCTTGAATTAGAAAAACATCAGGTTTACTGTCCCTTATCATATTCCTAATGATATCATGTTTATGAGGATTATTTAGTCCCCTAATATTCCAAGAGATAATCTTCATAGCTACTTACTGATTCCTAAGTCCGTAAGAGTCTTCTAGGTCCCATTTGCAATGTTCTTACTGACCTCCTCATCTCTAACTTTATGATTAGAGGGTTGACCTTGGGAAGAGGAGATATACCCAACATCAACTTGAGCTATTCTGCTAGATTTCCTTAGTTGAGAAGGCAAGGGAGTGGTTCCTTTCTTGTTCCTATATTTTGGTATTTTCCAGTCAGCTTCTTTCTCAAGAGCCGCTTCCAGGTTACTGAGGATTTTGGAAATTTTATCTTCATTACCCCAGTTAGGGGTTCTGGAACCATTTAAATCAGTGTTTGTATTTTTTGAATTCTGATCTGAATCCGAAAGGTTCATACCCAATATTGCATATTTTTGGGCTTCTTGCATTTCAAAATTTGTCATGAGCGGTGAAGAGTCAGTCTTTTCTTCTTGGGAGCCAGGGATCTCCCCTTCCTCAGGTTGATCCTCTATCTTTTGCATTTCCTTACCCTCATAAGTGTAGACTACCACTTCAACTATGTCATTTGAAGATTCAGTCTATTCTTTCAGTTCCTCTGTTCGAATCTGCTCTATAACAGAGGAGTTTACTTCAGTAGACTAATTTCTCAATACTTCGTGGGTTGGAGGAGAGACAAAAGTTGAGGACACTTCCTTATTTTCCCCCAATAGTTCAAAACAATTATAGTTAGATTCTTTATTCTCTGAGTTTTTAACTTGCCATACCATTTTTTCTAGAGCCTTTTTACTTTCAACCTGGGGTTTAGTCTGCTTGGGCTTTACTTTCGGCTTGATTGGACTAGGTTTTGCCCAGTGACCTACTTTTTTGCAATGGAAGTAGGTAAAGGGAATAGATTCATATTTAATTTGTTGTTCCATGTTCAACTTTGACACTAGATCTATCTATTTTGGCATGTTTGCAATATGGGCTATCCCTACACAAAACCTAGCATGAGTGAGTCTCTTTTTTGAAGGTGTGACTGGGTCTATAGAGAGGAGTTCACCAAAGGAGCTTGCAATTCCTAAGAAGATGCTTTCTGCCAAATATTCAAGAGGAAAACTTGGTAACTTCACCCATACTGGGACTTGTGCCAAAAGAGAGTCGTTCATGTTTAGATTATGATGCCATTTCTGAAGAACCAAAATTGTCTTTCCTACCATCCAGGGACTTCCACAAAGTATCCTTAATTTATCTTCTTCACATGAAAAAGTAAAAGATAGGAGGCCTTTAGGCAAAGCTGAAATTTCAACATTACTCTTCAAAGCCCATTTTCATTTGACATAAGCCCCAACAACTTCAATGTTTGGACGCGAACCCATAAATTTGCCTACCAGGGAGTTTGACATATTGTTTATATTATGATCCAGAACCAGATTAGGAATAGAGATAGCGAACTTTCCATCGGAAGGATCAGAAATATTCTTGATAGGAGGTAAAGAGGATTTACCAGATGGTTTTTTTTCAAAAAGGGATGACCATTTTCTAGGTTCTTTTTCGATCTCCAAGGTCTCTTCACGTGGGCTAGGTCCCCTGCTGGACCCCTCCTCCAAAAGCCCAAAACCCTCTTTCTTCTCTAGCAGAGTACCACCAGTCTACAGAATGTCCAAAGGCTTGTCCTTCTCTCCCATGGGGCCAACTCCTTCATTCTGCCCGCTCCCACCATTGGAACCAGAGTTCCTGCCTTGTAGAGAATTTGAATTTTGAATTCTCCCATTGCCGCTTCCTACTCCTCCAAGCTCTTCCATCTGTCCCTGTAAGCCTAGTTGAGTTTACTACTTTTACCATTTTGAATTCTCTGCTTGATCAACAAGTGGTAGTTTCCACTAACACTTGTGAAGTTTCATATAGGATTGTTTGGCCCTCATGTGCTCTAGACACACAACGCTTTAGTAGGGATCTTGAGGTTTTCTTTTTTTATCTAAACTCTGAACCTATATGGAGTCTCCAAGTGTCTCATTTTGTGACAAATGTTATTTTAAAGATGAGGAATTTCCAAAGACAAGCAGAGAACCATGTGGCACACTGGCAAGAATTCTTGAGTACTCCCTTTTATTCTTGATTTACTTCCTCACAAAGCCTTCACATGGAGTGTTCCTCCATGAGCACTATTTGGGCCGAGAAGTTTTTAGAAAGGGCATGAGAATGTGAGAAGCCACCACAAGGTGGGAACAAAGAGAGACCCCTCTATAATTTGGAGATCATAAGCCATGCGCCCGAAGTGAATCAGAAAAGAAACCATGGGACCATAGCTCACTACTAGAATTTGGCAAATAAATGATTGCGTGACTAAACATTTTAGTCACAACAACTAAAAATGACTAAATTCTAGTCATTTTTTGCAACATAGTTATAAATGACTAAATAAACATCTAATTTGATCATTAGGTAAAGAACACAACTAAATAATTAGTCACACAAATAAAAATGACTATTACTGCTCTATACTTCTAAATTAAATAATAAATAAATATAAATATTATGACAATAAAACCTCTGATTCAAAATCACTAATATTTATAAGACAATTCCTATGAATACTTTTGGAGGTTTAATTAACTTAATTGTCTAATAGTTTGCGTTAAAATATATAAATAACACATTCAAAATTAAAAATATTCTTAAATTTTTATATAAAACATTAAAAATTAAAGAATGTTTTTAAAATTTTTAATTTTTTAAATAACACATTAAAAATTATAAATATTTTTATATTTTTAAATAACACATTAAAAATTAAAGATATTTTTAAATTTTTAAATAACATATTAAAAATTAAAGATATTTTTAAATTTTTAAATAACACATTAAAAATTACAATATTGAATTAGACCAATGAATTTAATCTCAAGAGGAGCTTATATATACATAACCCAATAATAATTTCCCCTTTTCAACTCCTATATTGGTTATATTCCTTTAAGCCAAAAATTTAAATTAGCCAAAACCTAATGAGTTGAGCATGGATTCTTATCCATTGGATTATTTTAATCTCCACCATTGATCTTAGGGCTTCATTTGAAAATCCTAATCTCTTTTATGATGGATTCAAAGGGAATGTCTAACCCTATTTTCTCATTTGGAACAATTGCTCTAGTTTCCTAACCCTAGCCTCCTTCATGAAAGCCATTGTTGCAGGTCTCCCCTAGTGTTTTGGCTTCATCAAATTAGCCATGAAGATGAAAGGTTTCTCTTGTATCTAATTTTCCTCTCCCTTTTTTCTTAATTTATCCCTAAATTTGATTTGCCTCTTTTTCTTGTTTTGTTTTGTAGGGTTTTCAAACCTCGTATTATGGATCTGATTTGCCTCTTTTTCTTGTTTTGTTTTGTAGGTTTTTTAAACCCCCATATCATGGATTTGATTTGCCTCTTTTTCTAGTTTTATTTTTGCAGGGTTTTCAAACCCCTGTATCATGGTTCACAAAGAATTTTGTCTTCCTTTGAGCCTCTTGAAAAACATTATTTGCAATATGATTTTTTTGTGTGTGTTTTATTTAGGGTATAGCAAATGTTATGTATTTTTTTTTGAATGTGAGGGGTCAGGTGGCATTCATCTCTTTTGCCTTTGTTGTGACCCCCTTAATGGGAGCCACAACCCTTGTGGAGGGATTGCGACCCCCACATGGTAGTTGTGACCCTTATGGAGAGACTACGACCCTCGTGTGGTGGCCGCAACCACTTGTGGGGATTGTGACCCCCACACAGTGGCCGCAACACCGACAGGGTGGTGGTAGCCCCTCCTATGGGGACTGTGACCCCCTTGTGGATGTTGCCCCCGACCCCGCCACCCTCCCTCCACCCTCTCTAGCTTTTCAATTTCTAAAAAATTAAATCTCTTTTAACACGCACACACACACACACACACACATATATATACATGCATACATACATACACACATATGTATACATATATATATATATAGATATATGTATATATGTATGTATATATACATATATATATGTATGTATATATACATATATATATGTATGTATATATATACATACATATGTTGGAAATTGACACTCTATTGGTTAGTTTCACTATGTTGTCATTGATGGAAACATGATTTTGGGTTCCGACTTCATATGGTGTACTGACAGGCACTTCACAGAGTCTACACCGATAGGATAGAAGATTTCTTTGGTCACCAACAATGCAAGCCGACATGAATAGTAAAGGTCATCGGTATTGGAGGCTGACACATCTTGGATTCGGCATTGACAACTTATTTTAATATTTATTCATTTATGTTATATGGACGAGATGTAATCTGATATTCTATATATCCTTGTAAGATGACATAAGGTATAAATTTTGTATAGGGTATATAGGGCAGATTAATTAAGATCATTTTGATATAGTATGGATATAATGTAATGGATATGTAAATGTGATATGATGCAAAATATATCAGAGAGACTATGCATGTGAGGAATTCATTGTAAGAGTTATTTCGGTACAAAGGTTTAGGGTTTTAACTGGAACAGACAGAGCTTAAACCGAAACTATATTCTGGCATAAAAGATGCTATCCTAGGAATTCACTATTCTCTAGATTGTTGTCTGGTATGTTATGTATCTAGTGAGGCTCCTATTGTGATTGAGCAGTGTTCTCTAGGCTGTAAGCCTTCCTGTAAGTGCAGGCTCATCATATATTGTAATATCTCTTCATATGGCCAGTGGATTGATATTGTGGGTCACAAATCCCACCGTGGTTTTTCCTCTTTGAGGTTTTCCATGTATAAATATGTGTGTTATGATTCTCATTTATATGTTTGGCTTATTGGTTGCATTACTTCTTTCAATTATGTTTATATTGGTATAGCGGTTGGTGAATGAATGTTTTGTTAAGCCTAAAATCTACTATTCTAGTATAACACTGATTCACCCCCTCCTCAATGTTATTGGTTTCCAACAATTGGTATCAGAGCTTTGTGCTTCAGAGGAAGTTCAAAAAATTGAGGAAGATCCTGAAACTAAAATCATTGAATATGGCTTTGGAGAAGCAGTTTGAGATGGCACTTGAAGATTATGATGCTGAAAGATTGAAGAACTTAAAGCTACAAGATGAGTTGAATTCTGCTAAAGAATTTATTCTTGTCCTACAAGAGAGGCTATCATATGTTCAAGCTAGGAGGAAGGAACTTTTACAAAATCGGGATGATGAAGAGAAAAATGCACTTAAGGAACAATGTCAAAAATTGAGTTAGGAGAACATGGCTATGAAGAATGAAATGCAAGTTATAACTATGAGGATGTCTAAAGAAATTGAGGACAAAAAGAAAAAGGAAGAAAATCTTGTTGTATCCCTAAAAAAAATTGTTGTATCCCTAAAGAAAAAAATTGAAGAATGTGGTAGGTTGGTTCATGAAAATGATATGTTGAGAATTGATTTGGTACAATCCTAGAACAATAAGCAAGGGCTTGAGAGAAAAATGATAATACTAAGAGATGATTTAATTGCTGCAAGTGAGTACAAAGAAAAATTCAAGATCAGCTAAGCACAACTTGATGATTTATTGAAGAGACAGAGGTAGATTAGAGATTCTAGTGGACTTGGATTTGAGCAAGGACAAAGTTCCAATAGTGCTAATGAATATCAAAACCATAAGGCACTAGTAAGGCAATTCAATGCTTATAAATTCAATAGTAGATGTTTTATTTGCAATAGATTTGGACATATGGCTAGGGAATGTAGAAACAGAGAAAATCAGAACCTTGATTCTGCTCCCAGTAAATGTTCTAAATGCAATAAAATTGGTCATAAGATAGAATACTATAGAATGAATGTAAAATTCTATGCTTGTGGAAAATTTGGACATATGGCTAATCAGTGCAGGTCAAGCAATTTCACCGGTTTTAGCAAGGCAATTAAAAAGAACAATGTTATATGTTATGCATGTAATGAAGTTGGACATATTGATAAGTTCTGTAGAAGCAGAAATCCACCGGTTGGTAATGGAGGATCAAATGAAAAAGGAAAAGAGAAGGTTAATGAAATACAACAAGATCATACTCAGAGATTGGTGAGGAAGATTGAAAAGAAATCATCATATGGGAATGTCCTGGTTACCTATCTGATAGAAGAAGCTGCTCTTGCACCGGCAGTGAGCTCATTCAGTAACTAAGGCAAATGCCTTAGGGATAGGAAAAATTTCATTGAAGATGATGCATATGCCCCTGAAGGAGAATTTGGAAGATGTTCTAGATATTGGAAAGGATTATCCGACATTGTTATGTTCAGAGTGAAATTTGGTATCTTTCACCAGCAGTCATTTATGTCAATGGAAGTTTAGGGTTTTCTCTTGATGGATAAAAGGTCAAATACACTTCATTATTATTCACCCAGCATTCAAAGTGATTCAAAGGCAATCATATTTCTTCTTGAGTGATCACAACGACGTCTGGAAGGATTTGTTGAAAGTTTTCACTAGCAACGATCTAAAGGTATTTTTCTTGAATCATGGAAGCGGGGTCATCTTTTGTTCCTATTTTTATTGCAAATCCAAATGTAGTAGAGGTTAAGGATCGCCCCAGGCTAATTTTCAAGTAGTATCCACATGTGGCTACCAAGGAGGATTTGGTTGGAACATTTTCTCGCATTCTAGAGGGAGTGTTATATGTAGAGAATGTTAGGGCATACATCCATTATCATATAGATGACTTAGGCACTTCAGAGATCAAAGGGATATATATGAATGAACTCATGGGAGAATCTGGTAAGATCAAATTGACATATTAACACATTGAAGATCTAAGGTTCACAAGTATTCTGGATATTCAAGAGTTCGAGGATGAAATACTCAGATATGTACTAAGCAGAGTACATGGGGAATTCATATGGCTGGAAATATCCTATAAAATTACTAAGGAAGCCATTCGAGTAATTACTGGCTTGTCATCAACAGCGCAACATCCAGATAAGAAAGTATTGTTGATCCTAATTGTAAATTTGACAACTATAATTCTTCTTCATTTCCATATAATAACAGGTCATTTTAGTGTGAATGGTTCATCAAATATTTGGATGTATTCGTAAAAAAAAAATAAGGACTATATGTGAATTCCCAAAGTTCGCCCAAGTTATAATTGTACTTCACATCATGATGGTGAAGGGTCGCAAATCATGTTTTTGAGAAAATCGTGAAACTCTTTTTATTTGTATTTGTAATCCTATGAACGTTTTCAAAGTAAAGGATATGATTCAAAATAACATGTTGACTTCTAAACTCCAAGTTAAATGATTCCTCGAATCACCAATAAATGAATGATAATATTGTATTGTCTAGGATTGTTATTGGCATTTTCAAAGAGTTTAAAGTAAACATGATCATCAATGGTCTATGCTGATAGTTGACCAAGTGTTAGCGGCAACGTGGTAAAATGGTTAAAGGGACCAATGAACACCAACTTCGAGTTGTGAATGAGAAATTATCATCAAGTTGGTAAAAATCATCAAGTGACCGATATGTTTCTTTACGCAAGGTTTAAACATTGACATCTTCTTCATCGGTGAGTTGGCCAACTTTAACAAGTTACCAAGCAATTTGCATTGAACTCACTTATGCATGAAAGATATCAGCAAGTTGACCAAAGGGTAAACAAGCCAATATAAATATCGATAGCCAACTAACTATTTAAAGTTATGTTTTGCTTGCTATCGGCAGCTTGGCAAGTTTGACTAACATGCCGATCCTTCTCTAACTGGAAAATTGCTCCACCAAGCTCGCTTGAACGTCCATTTGGCAGAAGGAACTTACCATGTGGCTTGTGAAGGATAGCAAATTTAGTTTTATAACTACTTCCACCGTTTGTTTTGCATGCCGATAGATATGCATGCTATCGTGCTCTCTAAACTCCACTCGCAAGTTGAAGACCACTCATAGGTATTGAATATGAAATGTTTAAACGCCTTGTATTCTGTAGATATGTGGTATGTGTATCAGATGGCTCCTTTCATGCAAATGCAGTTGGAGCGATTGTGTTGCATTGCTAGGTTGGGGGTGTGGGCCACCGATGGCTAGTCGCAGGTTGGGTCCTGCTCCTTTTCCTCCGAACGGAGCCCTGGTAGGATTGAGAAGAACAACAGAATGGTGGGAATAAAAAAAGTCTATTATTGTTATTTAATGATAAAGAAATAAAGGGGAACCTAAGGTGCCTACCATTCCTATTGATGGATGTATGAATGAATGAATGCTCTAGACTACTCCAAGTGAATAGGCATTTCTTTTTTTTTTTTAAACCACAGCACGCAGGCAGGTTCTTCTTTTTTGAAATTCAGCAAGCGATACCTACCAGTGATAGGCAATGAGTGGGTGACTTGTCCCATCCCAACATTGAAAGGTTGTGGGTGCTAGTTGATATTTGACTAGTTTCTAAGTCATTTCCTTTTCTTCATGACAAAATGTTAGAGATATCTTGCCATTCTTGGTATTATTGTTTCTGTTGATACATATTAGTGCTGCCAATTATATAAGATTTTACAATTACAAATGCTCTGGTTGACATACATACAAAAGACGGCAAGGTGATTTAGGTAGAGGATTTCAATAGAAGCAGGGTACGGCAATAGTGGATCTGGATGTAGAGTCATCGATAACAAAGGCAAAGACACTTCCTCAAATAAATGTGGTCGCAACATAGAATGAATCAGTTGAAGAGGTTTTACAAGCTTTCAAGTCTGTAAAACGTACATCCAAACATAAAGAATGGGTATACATGATTACATTCTGCACTCGCAGAGTAATGTATTATAACAGAGTTTTAAAGACTTCCTTGTAAATAAAGAGGAACTTGTGTGAGTTTTAGTTCAAATCAATATCATTCACGCATTGAAGAAGACTGGGTCAGTTTACTTCAAAACCTATGCTAGCTGTCTCAAGGAGCTTTAAATATGTTATAAGTATCCTTTTCAAATATAGATTGAAGAAGGAGTTGTGTCAGATATCATAAAATACAAGGCTCAAGAGTATGAGTATGCCCCGATGATCACCACCATGATTCCAGAGGTTCCTGATACCAAGATTGGGCACATAAATTTGCAGGAGATCAAAAGGTTCTTCATGGAAGGTGACAGATCAAAATTGTCTTGTAGAGTGGTGGGAAGTGGCTTGATTGAAGCAGCATGTTTTCCCATATCAATTCAATGTGCAGATTTGGTACTAGAATGCTCAAAAAGATATAATCCTGATGCAAGAGAGATAAGAGCTGCAGACGGATCCTTAATGGCCAAACTAGATGGAATTTCAATAGCTATTATTCTTCGTTTGCCATATAAGGAAAAGTTCACTCACATCGATAAGCAAAAAGCTTATAAATACTTCAGCGACAATAGAAGCAAATGCCTCAACAATCTGGCTAAAGAATGGATGGTTGCACCATGGGGAGCATAGTCTCAGCTTCCAAAAACACTCCATCGTTCTCTTTTCATCAAAGAGATTTGTTACCTGATTTTGTTACTCCATAGAGTGACAGGAAGTCCTGACTCCACTGAGTTTGAAATGTGGATGTATCTCTTCATAACAGTCATCTTTGCCGGTAAACAATTCATTGACTGGGGCCATCTCATCAACAACTGCATACATGACCAGTTAGTGCACTTCAAAACAAGTCAACGTTTCCATATGATCTCTTACTTGATATATGCTATTGCTAATTTGAGGTCATGGCCAGGGTTGAGTACTAATGGTGTCCTAAATCAAGAAACTCAAGTTTACCATTATTACAAGCAATTGCAACTTGAGGAAAGCTTTGTGTATTTCAGGCAAGTGAATGATGCTTTCACAATGTGGGTAGTAAGGTTATTACAAGGAGACATTGCCACCAGGATATCAAAGGAAGCCGCTAAATTGATAAAGAAATAGGGAAGTTTCTTCATCCAGTTTCTGAGATTTACCTATCTTCGAATAGGAGGATTTGAAGGTTATCCACACAAGCTACCCAGATATGTTGATGATAAGCTCATTTTAGTTGAGCTTTGTCGGCAATTGGTTTCAGTTCAAAATAAATGCAGAGATAGAAAGAATAAAGGGATAGCCTTTCCCATTTGTCTCGGGCACTATTAATGTGAGTCAAGTTCAAGAGCAGATGAGACAGAAAAAGCTTTATCCAAGGTCAACTTATATCCATATCATATGAGGTTTCCTTTTGATAGTAAGGATTATTTCAAGAGCAACTTAAAGTTAGGCCTTGGCTATTTTCATTTTCCTAATCTCGAAGACTTTTGGGAGGATTGCGAAGACGAGTTCAAGGTTAGAAAAAGAGATTGGACTAGATTAACTTTGAAGCAAATGAAAGATTTCAAGATGGATTGGACCATAGAAGGCATTGAAGATGATGGATCTGATTTGATTGATCCTATCTATTTTGAGCAAGTCCAGTCTTAGCCACTTCCCAGTTTGAATTGGGCAGATCCGGAAATGAGAGATATCAGAGAAAGAAAAGTTTTGTAATCAAGAATTCTGAAGCCTGGATTAAGAAGAAGATTACTCAAATGATTGCTACTAGACCAACAAAGGAAACTCCAAGAGGGAAAGGAAGTCAGCTTGAGAGCTCCACGTCACTGCATTCTTCCCATACTCCAGCTAGGGATACTCCTTCTTACCAAAATACTCAAGGAAGTGATGGAGATGAAGAACCTCCAAGGAGGAACAATCTTCAAAACACATGTGGTGATGAACCCCGACAAAAGAGGAAGAAATCCAGAGCAAAAGACATAGAAGAAAATTCTATTACAAGTCAAGTAAAGGATCAAGTTCCAGTGGAAATTCTGGATGACACAAGATTTGATGATGGAATGCATTCCATATCTCCCTCAGTTCCTATTGAATCCCTATGACAAGAAGCACAACAAAATACTTTAGTCATGGATTCATCATTTCCAAGCAATCCAAGCGATCAATTTGAAGAAATCAGAGAGGTGACTACAACACTGGTAGCAAGATAGGAAAACATCCAAGAGTCCACAAAAAATTCTTCATTCCCATGGTTAGAACAAAGTCTATTGAAGAAGAGGAGGGTAGAAAAGCTAGTGGTACCTGAATTTAGTAGCATATCTGATCTTTTTGAAAGAGCTGAAAAATCGAAGAAACTCAAAGTATCCTCAAGAATAAAGATTGATCCAAATTTAAGGAATATGTGCTTAGAGATTGCTCAACCCATATCTGAGAAGGATACAAATGAGGCCACCTCTGCAGACTTTGTTATGACAAAGATTGATATGGGACCTTCTTCTCATGAGTCTGATATTTAGAACTTTAATGTGATGGCAGCCAGAATGGTGGAGAGAAGTGAAAAGGATAAGCAATCCAAGGATCAATTGAAACAACAAGTGCACACTTTGTCTTCTTACTTGAGATCCGTAGTTGATACCTCCACTATGCCACTAAGTGTAGATCGCCAGCCAATTATGTTTACATGAGAAGGAGTAATTGAAAAGAATGTTATGGATAATATTCAAAAGTACCAAGCCTATAGAAAGGTAACTGAAGGATGGGTAGAAAATGTCAAAACTCTCGCATGTGAATTCCTAGTCCAAGCAAAATCTATCCATGATGAGGCCTTAATAAAGAAAAATACTATTGAGAAAGACTTGAGGAATGTCAAGAAAGAGGAGGCAGCCTAGAAAGAAATTGTGAATGATTTTAAACAAATGATAGAAATTGGAATGGACACCCTTGCAACCGAGAAAATATTTCCTAGTAATGAAAAAGATTATCTAGAGATATGGATAGAAAGCATTAACTGGAAACTAGTGATCATAGATCAAGTTTCATCAGAGTTAGAAAAGCTCATGCTTTCATGTGATCAAGTGTGTACCAAACTCCAAGGACAACTCACTACTCTTCTCCCAGATGTGACATTGATGGAAGAGTTTTAGGTGCTACAGAATAGCTTCCAGAACATGGTAGATCAATAGCTTTTTAACAAGACAAACTTCAGTGAAAATACCATCGAAAGGTTGATTGATATTTACTATTCCTTGAGAACTTCTATGCCTCAGACACTCAACATTGTGACAGAACTAAGTGGCATTCATAGAAACTTGAAGACATGGAAAATGAGGATAGCTAAAATCCTAATTCCCAAAGGAAAATCTTTCACTTTGGCCATTCGACTTTTCAGAATCTTCAGAGACAAAGGACTTGGACAACCTAATGTGCCTACAGAAGCAACAACCTCATCAGCAATGCAAGGAGTTAGCTTAGAATAAGTGCAGAGTTGCATTTCGTATAGTCTTCATTTTTGTTGTGTTACTTGCATCATGTTTTTGTCTTTCTTTGTAAATAACTCTCATGATCGAGTTTCCTTTCTCTCATCTCTATTTCTGTATTGTAATAAAGGATAATCTTGGCTCTTTTCATATGAGGTAGTTATCCTAAGTTCTCATTTTGGGTAGTTATTCTAAGTAGTTATTTCTCCCAAAGTTGAGGAAGTTATTTCAAGTAGTTGAGGAAGTTATAAAGTAGTTATAAAGGTGGTTAGGGTAGTTACCTCAGGTGGTTACCACTTTACCTATATATACCTCATTATTATTCAATGTAAAAGGGGATTCCACTTTTTCACAAGCTTTGTATGAAAGACTTGAATAGTATTATTCAAGAAATTAAGCAATAGAGATCAATTTGGATGTGTGTTCAACTTATTCTCATGGGTTATTATCAATGTTCTTATGTTTAATTGATGATTACCTAATGCTTTCCCTTTAACATTGAATGTGAAGAAGATTATTTCAGGTTGTGGTATCTCAAACTTGATTATATGGAATTTATTTTAAACTAGATTCATACCTTGTATGGCATTCAATCTTTCTTTATTGTTCGTTCTTTAAATTTTTGAAAAATCCAAATACCCCCATTATACGAGGGAGCTACCACTCTCAAACGCAAAGAAGAATTACCATTCTTTTGTTTTTTGTGATTCTTCAACTGTTGTGAACGCTTTGTTGCTAATTACAGGGCAAAACAAAGTTTTTCAAGAAAGTTTCTTAAAGCAACAAATCTGTTTACCAACAGATTTTTGGCGACTCTGCTAGGGAAAATATGAAAATACAAACAAGAAGACAATTGCTTTGATATTGTTTTTACTTGCCTTTCATGAAACAAGATGGTTCTTCCTCATGAGAACCTCTTCCCTGTGCTACAACCGAATCTTGATTGGATTCATGCAGAGCAAGAAGATATACTTTCATAATTGGATACTTTAGGTTGGAGGAATAGAAGAAGTAGGGCTGAATATCAAAGAGTAAGTGCTATATTGGCAGAAGAAGAAAGACAAGCTCAGAATCCAATGGTGGTTCATGAAAGAATAGTGGAAAGATTTCCTCGTGTGTTCTTGATTCCATTAAATCAGCAACCAAATCAAAGACAACATAGAATATGACAAGTTGATCCAGAATACTAACAAGTGCATCAAGTGTTGGTGGAAGAAGTTGAATTATTACTTTCTTAGGAGAGTACATCCTAGACAATAACTTATTGTCATTAAGAGAATTTTTGTGCTTCCTAGGTGAAAAAGACAAAATATTTGTTGTATGCAAGACCAGTACAAGCAAGGTGATTAGCAAGCACGCTGGCAAGCAAAAGGTATACTGGAGGTGAATGAAGCAAGGGTATCATTGACCCTGATTTTGCTGAACTATACAAAGTTGATTTTTCCACACCTTCTACCACTTATAAAAAGAAAGTTAAGTCTACTAGTAGACCTTCTTCGCCAAAGAAAGCAAGTGCTCATTCCTTATTTGTTGAAGCCTTAACTTTACTTCCTCCTCTTGTTATTAACTTTACACAACCAGTTCCATGGGGTGCTACCATAGGCTCTCTAGCTTTAGGAAATCAATTGCATGATTTGCCAACAGGTTCAAGGAAGCATCTTCCGAAGTTCTCAGGAGATGGAAAAGTCACCGTAGAAGATCATATTAGTGCCTTCTTTACTGCATGCGCAATCCTCAGAGTTCAGTATGAGGATCTTTCTGTACGACTTTTTGTTGAAACTCTAATTGATGTCACAGCTGAATGGTTTAATCAGTTACCATCTGGTTCCATTACTAATTGGGTGACTCTGTTACAAAAATTTGAAGAAAGATTTAAAACTATAGATGATGGTCATTTACTTCTTGCTCAATTAACCCAAATGAAGAAAGAAGTGCATGAACCTATGAGAGAGTTTGTGGCTCATTTCAACAAAATAGTCAATAAATTAGTAGCTGATAAGAGGCCTACGGAGGAAAATCAAAAATGTTTCTTCATTAATGCACAACCTCCTGACATCAGTTTCCAAATAAGAAGAGGACGAGTAGCTGATCTCGCTACAGCACAAAGGTTAGCCATTGAAGTTGAAGATGACCTACTAAGTGCTGGAAAGTGGAATAAAGAATTACAGAAAGGAAAAATTCAACAAGCCAATCCGGCAACTACCGATCCAATGATTCAAAAGCTAGCCAATGATTTACTTCAATTGAAGAAGCAATTACCACAGAATCCACCACCTATGTATCAAGATATTCCGAGAAGGAATTATATTCCATATCAACAAAACCAGCAACCCAAGCTACCAACTCCAACACCAAGGTTGGCGATTGAGAATCCATCTACAAGTAATCGTCAGACTACTACAATGTGTGATTTTCATCTCACAATAGACCACGATGGAGCTTCATGTCCCGAGATGACTAGGTTTATGTAGATGAATCAGACCAGTGAAAAGATCGAAGAATATGTTGAAGATGAAACTAATCAACAGTTTGGTCCACCTACAATCAACTTTTTAGAATATGAGTCTAGCGAGGAAAATGAGAAAGATAGTGACATAAATAATCATTCATGTAATGTGTTTACAAAGAATTGGCACCAGAAGCTCAGGGAGAAAGCTAAGTTAGCTACAAAAGATAAAGAGGTGGATGAGGTTCCTAAGCAAATTCTTTCCAAGAAACAAAGTAAAGAAGAACTAGGATCATCTAGGAAAGTTGAAAAAGAAGTTGAACATGGTGACTCCTCTTTTGAAGATTCTTTTGATTTCATTGAATATTGTAAAAAGACCAAGGTGCAAATTTCTCAATTTGAGTATCTTAAGAAGAATCCGCAGCAATTGGATAAATTGGTGCATTGTATCAAAAAGGATTACAAGAAACCTCACTCAGACGTACATCAAGAATCAAGTGAGAGTTTTGATGATGATGAGAAAGAGGGGTTTGTTTCAAAGGAATCATCTCTTGTTGCTACTTCCTTTTCTAATAAGCTAGATCCTTTCTATATTTCCTTATACATTGCAGGTTGTAAGTTGAGTAACTGTATTATAGATTCCGGTGCTTCTGATAATGTAATGCCTTCCAAAGTTGCTCATGCACTAGGCCTATCTTTAAATAAACCTACTGGTAAAGTGTTCTCAATGGAATCAAAGCAAGTACCCTTGGTCAGACAAATTAAGGATTCTCAAGTTGTTTTAGCTGCTCATCCTCAAAAGAAGTTGAAACTTAACATCTTGGTTGCCAATATTCCAGCCAGCTATGGTATGCTCTTAAGCTGTAGTTTTTGTAAAGATTTGGGTGGAGAGATTCAATTAGATTGGTCACATGCCTTCATACCTCTTGGCAACAAGAAAGTTAGATTGGACCCAGAACCCAAAGCCAAATACACAGTTCTCAAATCTGATGATCCAAGAGCTGAAATATTATATGTTGAGATGGGCCCAAGTACATATATGATGTCATCGAAGAAGGAGAATTTTCCTGAAATTCTGGCTCCTGACATATCTCCAGAACTTTGGGTAATGCAATTTGATGGAAGTTCTTCATTTTCTGGTTCAGGTGCTGGTGTGGTGTTGATATCTCCTCAAGAGGAAAAGTTTCCTAAAGCCTACAAGCTCGCATTTGATACTACCAATAACATGGCAGAGTATGAAGCTCTTCTTCTAGGTTTGGAATTTGCCAAAGAAAAAGGAATCAAGAAGTTACAAGTTATGGGAGATGCTGAACTAGTTGTCAACTAGGTGAGAAGTCGATATCAGACTAAAAATAAAAGGCTCAAGTCTTATCGAAACAAAGTATGGGATGAGATCAAAAGTTTTGATGCTTTCTCCATACAAGCCATCACAAGAGAACAAAATACAAAGGAAGATTCTCTTGCCATTTTAGCCTCTTTATTACTGCCCCATCTGGAAATTGAAATAGATGTGTATATAGTAGAAATGATCTACCAACCTAGTGTGCCAAATAATAATCAAAGTTGGCATGTTTTTGATGATGATAAACATATCATTTGATTTTTGGAGGGCACCGAAACCATCTCAAATTCATCCTTTGATGGTAATCATTCTTTGACAAGCCAACAAAATGTCAAAGAAGAAGATAAAGAATCAGAGATTTTGCAACTAAAGGGAAATACTATTCCTAAGGGATTAGTCACTCTTGAGAGTCTCTTTGATAAGAATGATCAGTTTGTAAAGAATGATGAAAAGAAGCCCTCAAGTTCTCCAGATACAGAAAAAGTAAATATTGGTTTTGAAAATGATCCCAAGATTGTTTTAATTGGAAAATGCTTGTCCCACAAAGAAAGAAAAGTCATCATTGATTTGTTGAATAGCTATATTGATGTATTCGCATGGTGCTATGATGATCTCAAAGTGTTCATGAATGGTGAATTTAAGCATCATATTCCTCTTAAGCCTGATTCACCCCCATTCAGGCAAAAACAAAGGCAATTTAATCCAAAGATAGCAGATGCAATCTTTGAGGAAGTTGATAAAATGTTAAAGGCTAAAATCATTTACCCAATCCATCATTCTACATGGGTTGCAAACATAGTGCCTGTTAGAAAGAAGAATGGTGAGATAAGAATTTGTGTTGATTTTTGCAATCTCAATCAAGCATCTCTTAAAGACAACTATCCCTTACTAGTAATGGACCATCTCCTTCAAACGGTCTCTGGTTCTGAGATGATGTCGATGCTTGATGGTTTTTCTGGATATAATCAAATCGGTGTAAAACAAGATGATCGGCATAAGACAGCTTTCACTACTCCATGGGGAACATTTTCCTATAACCATATGCCTTTTGGTTTGATTAATGCTGGTGCCACTTTTCAATGTGCAATGGATCTTTCTTTTGGTGACTTGAGAAATAAAATTATTGTTGTATACCTAGATGACTTAACTGTTTTCTCCAAGAAACGTGAAGAACATGCTTATCATTTGAAGTGTGTGCTACAACATTGTAGGCAACAAGGTATTTCATTGAACCCAAAGAAATCCATTTTTGGAGTGACAGAAGGGAAATTATTAGGTCACATTGTTTCAAAAGAAGGTATTCATATTGATCCAGAGTGAGTAAAAGCCATTCAGCAGTTACCGTTACCTTCCAGTAAGCCTGGTGTTCACTCTTTCTTTGGCCAGATTAATTTTATAAGAAAGTTCATTCCTGATTTTTCAGAAATTACAAAATCCATTGTTGACATGATGAGAGATAATGTCACATTCAAATGGTCAAAGGAAGGAAAAAGGGCTTTCAATCAGATCAAGTCAGCCATTGCCGATGCACCTACATTGGTTTATCCAGATTTCTCCAAAGATTTCAATGTATATTGTTATGCTTCTGACACTACATTATCCACAATATTGACCCAACATCATAATTAAAACATTGAGGCACCGATTTCTTTTATGAGTATTCCACTAAAAAAGAATGAATTGAAGTATTCTCCAGTTGAAAAGCAAGCTTATGCAGTGGTCAAGGCTATGAAGCAATTTTGCTTTTATGTTCTAAATTCTCATTCTATAGTGTATGTCCCAGATACTACAGTGAAGACCATACTCACACAACAAGAAATTGGTATGAGCAAGCGAGCCTCTTGGATTGCAAAGGTTCAAGAGTATGATATCGATATCAAACCAACCAAGCTTGTTCATGGGCGTGGGTTGTGTAAGCTAATAGCTGAGAATAATTCTAATGGAAATGTTGCTCAAGAGTCTGAACTACCTTTGGTTCTATTTGTTAGCACCACAGATGAGTGGTTTTCCAACATAGCACATTTTCTCACATATGGAGAATGTCCTACTCATCTAACCCCTAGGGAGAAATGAATTATCAAGTTGAAGGCTGCTAAATATATTATTTGGGGTGATGTTCTTTATAAAAAAGGAATAGATGGTACATTTCTCAGGTGTGTAGACAAAGAACAAAGAAAGAAGCTCCTTCAGTTCTTTCATAATGAGGCCTGTGGAGGGCATTTTTCTTCCTCAGTAACGGCTTTCAAAATATTGAGAAATTGCTATTATTGGCCTGGAATGTTCAAAGATGCGGATGAGTGGGTAAAGAGATGCGATGCATGTCAACAATTCAAGGGAAGAGTACAACTTGCCGCCCTACCTTTGAAACCTGTGATTATTGGAGAACCATTTCAGCAGTGGGGACTAGATTTTATCTGTCCAATCCATCCTCATTCCAGTGTGGGTCATACTCACATCTTGGTAGCCACTGATTATTTCACCAAGTGGGTTGAAGCAGCTCCAGTTAGACAAACAACATTAGAAGTAGTTTGTGACTTCATCAAACAAAACATTCTTGTAAGATATGGAGTTCCGCAGAAAATCATCATCGATAATGCTACCAACTTCTCTTCTTATGAAATATCGGCTTTCTGTTACAAGTATGGAGTTATACTTTCACATGCATCTGACTATTATCCTTAGGGAAATGGTCAATCTGAAGCAAGCAATAAGAACATCATCACTATTCTCCGCAAGTTAGTCGATACAAACTAGAGAACATGGCATAAGTATCTATATGAAGCATTGTGGGCTGATCGTACTACGAAGAAGTGGGCTATCAAGATGTCTCCATTCGAATTAGTTTTTGGTGCAGAAGCTAGATTACCTATTCCATTGGAGCTAGCTTCTCTTAAGTTGCAAGAAGTAGTCGAAAATTATGAATTTAAAGATGCATTGGAAAAACGGATATTGTACTTAACCAAGATGGAAGAATAGAGAGAAACAGTAGTGGATAGAATCAGAGAACATCAAATGCGAGTGAAAGAACTGTTTGATCGGGAAGCCAGGGAAAGATCTTTTCAGGTTGGCGATTTGGTCCTATTATGGGATAAATGAAGAGAGCCAAAGGGACTACATGGTAAATTTGATTCACTTTGGAGAGGACCTTTTCAAATCAGGCAAGCCTGTGGTACAAATTCATTCTATCTGGCATACTTAGATGGAACACATATGCCCCTTCCTTATAATGGGCAACACTTAAAATTATATAATCCATAAGCTTATCTACCTGTCGTGTTGTATATAGCTTAGCTAGGAGTTTTGGCTTTGTTCCCTTTTTTTTGTGTGTGTGTGTTGTTCTTTCTCCTTTTTGGCTTGGTTCTCCCTCCTTGTTCCATGTAAAGTAGTGCACCAATCCTTTTGACTCTGTTGCCCAAAGAATACACTGACTGTCATTAACCAAAGATTATGGGTTCCTTCATCATCCCTTACGGTCCTCGTCGCCAGTCAGAGCCAGCTGTTGATCCTAATTGTAAATTTGACAACTATAATTCTTCTTCCATATAATAACGGGTCATTTTAGTGTGAATGGTTCGTCAAATATTTGGATGTATTCGTAAAAAAAAAAAAAAGGACTATATGTGAATTCCCAAAGTTCGCCCAAGTTATAATTGTACTTCACATCATGATGGTGAAGGGTCGCAAATCATGTTTTTGAGAAAATCGAGAAACTCTTTGTATTTGTATTTGTAATCCTATGAACGTTTTCAAAGTAAAGGATATGATTCAAAATAACATGTTGACTTCTAAACTCCAAGTTAAATGATTCCTCGAATCGCCAATAAATGAATGATAATATTGTATTGTCTAGGATTGATATTGGCATTTTCAAAGAGTTTAAAGTAAACATGATCATCAATGGTCTACGCTGATAGTTGACCAAGTGTTAGCGGCAACATGGTAAAATGGTTAAAGGGACCAATGAACACCAACTTCGAGTTGCGAATGAGAAATTATCATCAAGTTGGTAAAAATCATCAAGTGACCGATATGTTTCTTTACGCAAGGTTTAAACATTGACATCTTCTTCATCAGTGAGTTGGCCAACTTTGACAAGTTACCAAGTAGTTTGCATCGAACTCACTTATGCATGAAAGATATCGGCAATTTGACCAAAGGGTAAACAAGCCAATATAAATATCAATAGCCAAATAGCTGTTTTAAGTTATGTTTTGCTTGCTATCGGCAGCTTGGCAAGGTTGACTAACATGCCGATCCTTCTCTAACTGGAAAATTGCTCCACCAAGCTCGCTTGAACGTCCATTTGGCAGAAGGAACTTACCACGTGGCTTGTGAAGGATAGCAAATTCAGTTTTATAACTACTTCCACCATTTGTTTTGCATGCCGATAGATATGCATGCTATCGTGCTCTCTAAACTCCACTCGCAAGTTGAAGACCACTCCTAGGAATTGAATATGAAATGTTTAAACACCTTGTATTCTACAGATATGTGGTATGTGTATCAGATGGCTCCTTTCCCACAGATGCAGTTGGAGCGATTGTGTTGCGTTGCTAGGTTGGGGGTGTGGGCCACCGATGGCTAGTCGCTGGTTGGATCTTGCTCCTTTTCCTCCGAACGGAGCCTTGGTAGGATTGAGAAGAACAGCAGAACGGTGGGAATAAAAAAAGTCTATTACTGTTATTTAATGATAATGAAATAAAGGGGAACCTAAGGTGCCTACCATTCCTATTGATGGATGTATGAATGAATGAACGCTCTAGACTACTCCAAGTGAATAGGCATTTCTTTTTTTTTTTTAAACCGCAGCACGTAGGTAGGTTCTTCTTTTTCGAAATTCAGCAAGCGATACCTACCAATGATAGGCAATGAGCGGGTGACTTGTCCCATCCCAGCATTGAAAGGTTGCGGGTGCTAGTTGATATTTGACTAGTTTCTAAGTCATTTCCTTTTCTTCATGACAAAACGTTAGAGATATCTTGCCATTCTTGGTAGTATTGTTTCTGCTGATACGTATTAGTGCTGCCAATTATATAAGATTTTATAGTTACAAATGCTCTAGTCGACATACATACAAAAGATGACAAGGTGATTTAGGTAGAGGATTTCGATAGAAGCAGGGTACGACAATAGTGGATCCGGATGTAGAGTCATGGATAACAAAGGCAAAGACACTTCTTCAAATAAATGTGGTCGCAACACAGAATGAATCAGTTGAAGAGGTTTTAGAAGCTTTCAAGTCTGTAAAACGTACATCCAAACATAAAGAATGGGTATACATGATTACATTTTGCACTCACAGAGTAATGTATTATAACAGAGTTTTAAAGACTTCCTTGTAAATAAAGAGGAACTTGTGTGAGTTTTAGTTCAAATCAATATCATTCATGCATTGAAGAAGACTGGGTCAGTTTACTTCAAAACCTATTCTAGCTATCTCAAGGAGCTTTAAATATGTTATAAGTATCCTTTTCAAATATAGATTGAAGAAGGAGTTGTGTCAGATATCATGAAATACAAGGCTCAAGAGTATGATTATGCCCCGATGATCACCACCATGATTCCAGAGGTTCATGATACCAAGATTGGGCACATAAATTTGCAAGAGATCAAAAGGTTCTTCATGGAAGGTGACATATCAAAATTGTCTTGTAGAGTGGCGGGAAGTGGCTTGATTGAAGCAGCATGTTTTCCCATATCAATTCAATGTGCAGATTTGGTACTAGAATGCTCAAAAAGATATAATCCCGATGAAAGAGAGATAAGAGTTGCAGACGGATCCTTAATGGCCAAACTAGATGGAATTTCAATAGCTATTATTCTTCGTTTACCATATAAGGAAAAGTTCACTCACATCGACAAGCAAAAAGCTTATAAATACTTCAGCGACAATATAAGCAAATGCCTCAACAATTTGGCTAAAGAATGGATGGTTGTGCGACGGGGAGGACAGTCTCAGCTTCCAAAAACACTCCATCATTCTCTTTTCATCAAAGAGATTTGTTACTTGATTTTGTTACTCCATAGAGTGACAGGAAGTCCTGACTCCACTAAGTTTGAAATGTGGATGTATCTCTTCATAACAGTCATCTCTGCCGGTAAACAATTCATTGAATGGGGCCATCTCATCAGCAACTGCATACATGACCAGTTAGTGCACTTCAAAACAAGTCAACATTTCCATATGATCTCTTACTTGATATATGCTATTGCTAATTTGAGGTCATGGCCAGGGTTGAGTACTAATGGTGTCCTAAATCAAGAAACTCAAGTTTACCATTATTACAAGCAATTGCAACTTGAGGAATGCTTTGTGTATTTCAGACGGGTGAATGATGCTTTCACAATGTGGGTAGTAAGGTTATTACAAGGAGACATTGCCACTAGGATATCAAAGGAAGCCGCTAAATTGATAAAGAAATATGGAAGTTTCTTCATCCAGTTTTTGAGATTTACCTATCTTCGAATAGGAGGATTTGAAGGTTATCCACACAAGCTACCCAGATATGTTGATGATAAGCTCATTTTAGTTGAGCTTTGTCGGCAATTGGTTTCAGTTCAAAAGAAATGCAGAGATAGAAAGAATAAAGGGGTAGCCTTTCCCATTTGTCTCAGGCACTATAGATGTGAGTCAAGTTCAAGAGCAGATGAGACAGAAAAAGCTTTATCCAAGGTCAACTTGTATCCATATCAGATGAGGTTTCCTTTTGATAGTAAGGATTATGTCAAGAGCAGCTTAAAGTTAGGCCCTGGCTATTTTCATTTTCCTAATGTCGAAGACTTTTGGGAGGATTGCGAAGACGAGTTCGAGGTTAGAAAAAGAGATTGGACCAGATTAACTTTGAAGCAAATGAAAGATTTCAAGATGGATTGGACCATAGAAGGCATTGAAGATGATGGATCTGATTTGATTGATCCTATCTATTTTGAGCAAGTCCAGTCTCAGCCACTTCCCAGTTTGAATTGAGCAGATCCGGAAATGAGAGATATCAGAGAAAGAACAAGTTTTGTAATCAAGAATTCTGAAGCCTGGATTAAGAAGAAGATTACTCAAATGATTGCTACCACACCAACAAAGGAAACTCCAAGAAGGAAAGGAAGTCATCTTGAGAGCTCCACGTCACTGCATTCTTCCCATACTCCAGCTAGGGATACTCCTTCTTACCAGAATACTCAAGGAAGTGATGGAGATGAAGACTCTCCAAGGAGGAACAATCTTCAAAACACATGTGGTGATGAACCCCGACAAAAGAGGAAGAAATCCAGAGCAAAAGACATAGAAGAAAATTCTATTGCAAGTCAAGTAAAGGATCAAGTTCCAGTGGAAATTCTAGATGACACAAGATTTGATGATGGAATGCATTCCATATCTCCCTCAGTTCATATTGAATCCGACATCAAGTTTCAAAGCATGGTTATAGGCTACAAGGTAACTTAGTCTAACCGATTGATTTCAGTTTCTAGATGATGTATTTTGGCTACATATAGGATGATGAGGGATAATATGAAGTTAGATCTTTGTGGCTAGATGCTTGAAGAATTATTGATCAACTTAGGGAAAATTAAGGGTGAGAAGAAGGGAACCTTCTAGTATGGAAACCTATTAGTCTACTTAATGCTATACTTCTTGAATGATACTCCCAATTTTGGTAGAAATCAATGGGCTTTTGACATCCTGGTAGGAAGATAGCTAAACCAATCAACTGCTGCATTGGGAAGTCTGAGAGATGATAAGGTATGGGGTTACTTTAAAGCTTTTCAAAAATCTATGAGGTCTAGAATAAGAGTACTTGAGCATATAGTAGAGAAATACTCTACCGACATATGTTTCATAGTTAAGAAAGATGAGACCCTCATAGAGGCAATCAAGCCCCAAAAGATTTGGATAGTAGAAATGGGCTATGAGGTAGATGCATTAATTCTTGATGCATATACAAAAATTCTACTAGATGTAGAAATAGATGAGGCAGAGAAGCCCTATGGAACTGCTCAACAGAAGAATCTTGAGGTTGAAAGTAAGTTCAACCAAAAGAAAAGGGAAAAACAAGAAGGAAAGGCAAGTAAGTTTGTACAAAAGGTTTCAAAGGACATTAAGGCACTCATTGATGCTATCCTAGAGAAAGGAATAAAGAGAAAGGATCTGATAGTTCACATTGAACTCATGACTATAGATTCCGAGTCTGTAGATAACACACCATTAGCTTTCCAAAGGGTTGTGAGGAAGAAACCGAAAGAACCTAAAGTGGAAGCAAAGAAATAGCCAATTAGGAAGGTCACCATCAATTTACCGACACAAAAGAAGGCACCTAAGGCCACATCAACAGCTGCATCCGGTACTACTGAAAGGAGGAAGAAGAGTGATATTGATTTGGCACTAGAGACTAGTAATGTGACTATTATACCACCTATGACTTATGCTGAAATTGTTGTTGAAATTAGTAAGGATGGGATGCTGAAAAATGTTAAGTCTTATTATGATACATTAGAAGTTGATGAACAGAGGGAGGTAGAGGAAGCAATTCTATTGTATTTGGATATCTATAAGAAAGCATTAATAGAGATAGAAAATCAAATAATGGCAGAGTTATATAACATGTTGGATGCTAGAAGGTTATCTGCAATGCAAGAAGAAAAACACATTAAGATGCAAGAACTTTTAGCTATCTGCATTAGCATAATTCTAGATGAAATGGATAAGACAGTTGAGGCTGCAGATAGGAAGGTATTCAATAGAAAACATAGAATAACTAGCCAGATGTTAGGAAGGATGAATGAGGTAATAAAAGAAACATAGAAGGCTTGGATCAAATTTTTGGGAGAACACAAAAGATTCTTTACCTCACCAGAGACCAAAATCGAGACTGTAGGTACATCGTTTGAAGGGAAAAGTAAAAGGATCATGGGTGATCCACCCTCAGTTTTGAAGAATATCAAGATAATGGAAATTGAGCCACCAGTAAATGTACATACAAATATAGAGACACTTGTTAATGCTGAGAACATTGTAAAAGATACTAAAATTGAGGATAATGATCCTCCAGATACTAATGTATAGATTGAGGATAATGTTCCTAGAGAGGAACTGACAGTTTCACAGAATGCACCAAGTGGCGAAGCCATTGGTGCAAGTGAGGAGGTATTAAAGGATAAATCATTAGAGAAAACAAGGGAATCTGGTAGGGAACCAGTTGCTGGGACATCATTATTGACAATTGACACTTCTGTAGTTGAAAAGAAAGCCATCACATAGATGAGTCCCATGAAGCTAATGATGATGGCTGCTCAGAAACTGATGAAAAAGGGAACCATAGACAAAAGGACTATAGATAAATCCATAACTATTTTACATAGATTGGTCCCAAAGTGTAATATTGAAAATGAAGTGAGCCCTTTTGGAAAGCTTAAGGTAATCACTGAGCACATATCAAAAGACTTTCAATCCTTACATCAGATCTCTAATTGACAAGCACTTAAAAAATTCACTTTGACTAAGAGAACCGCTTTTGATCATATCGTAGAGAGAGAGAGAAGAAAAATATTGAGGAGAAGCTAATTGTGATAGAAAATTCTTTGAAACAATGTACTAATATATACTGGGTATGTTGCAATATTGAAATACTCACAACAAATGTAGATAAAAAGATAAAATAGATACAAGAGAAAATTGCAAATATTGCTCTATTTTGATGGACAAATTTTGACTTTGGAGAACAAAATTTTTGCTCTTGAAAATGAAAGAGAAGATCATTTGGAGAGCTAGAAGTTTGAGAGGTTTGGTGAGTCCAAGATTGAATTCACTTTGTGTACATAAGAAGGAATGCATGGATATGCTGGGAAAGCCCACACCGACAGAAGTTAATGAGAAAGAATCACTTGCATATTTACTTAGTGGACTTGTACCTATCTCTGACACATTCAAAACTAGCTAGGATACTTATGTGGAGTTACTTGAGAAAGCTTATCCAAAAATATTGAAATTGGTCAAGCTTCGGTAAGACATTTTTGGAGGTATTTAGTGTACAATACTTATTCTTTGAAATTCTTTTTACAATTTTTTGGGTATTGATGTCAAAGGGGGAGTAGTATACATGTGAAAAAGAATGAAGAGTTGCATACATTAGGGGGAGTTACAAAAATTTTGGAGTATTGAAGTACGTTGCATATTCATCTTAGGGGGAGCAGGGTAGGATGAAACCAATAGTTAAAACCATGACCTTTTTTCACATGAGTGTTGTCATGAATGCCAAAGGGGAATATTGTTGGCAATTGACACTCTATTGGTTGGTTTCACTATGTTTTCATTGATGGCAACATGATTTTGGGTTCTGGCTTCATATGGTGTACCGACAGGCACTTCACAGACTCTACACTGGCACCGACACCAACAAGATAGGAGATTTCTTTGGTCACCGACAATGCAGGTCAACATGGTATAGTAAAGGTCATCAGTATTAGAGGCTGACTCATCTTGGATCCGACATCGGCAACTTGTTTTAATGTTTATTGATTTATGTTATATGGCTGACATGTAATTTGATATTATATATATCCTTGTAAGATGACATAAGGCATAAATTTTGTATAGGGCATATAGGGAAGATTGATTAAGATCATTTTTATATGGTAGGGATATAATGTAATGGATATGTAAATGTGATATGATGCTAAATATATCAGAGAGACTATGTATGTGAGGAATTCATTGTAAGGGTTATTTCAGTACAAAGGTTTAGGGTTTTATCCAAAACATACAAAGCTTAAACCAGAACTATATTCTGGGATAAAAGATGTTATCCTAGCAGTTCACTATTCTCTGGATTATTGTCTGGTATGTTATGTAGTTTGTGAGGCTCTTATTGTGATTGAGTAGTGTGTTCTAGGTTGTGAGCCTTCCTGCAAGTGCAGGCCCATCATATATTGTAATATCTCTTCATATGGCCAGTGGATTGATATTGTGGGTCACAAATCCCACTGTGGTTTTACCTATTTAAGGTTTTCCATGTATAGATCTGTGTGTTATGATTCTCATTTATATGTTTGGCTTATTGGTTGCATTACTTCTTTCAATTTTCTTTATACCGGTATACCTGTTGGTGAATGAATGTTTTGTTAAGGCTAAAATCTACTATTTTGGTATAACAATGATTCACCCCCCCTCTCAGTGTTATTGGTTTCCAACAACATATACATATATTTATATACATACATATATGTATGTATATACATATATGTATATACAATATATATATATATGTATGTATATATATACATATATGTATGTACATATATGTATATATATGTATGTAGATATATGTATGTGTATATATATACATATATGCACATACATATATGTATATATATACATACATATGTATGTATATATGTTCATTTATGTACATTATATATATGTTCATATATGTGTGTGTGTGTCTATATATATACATATATATGTATATATATACATACATATATACATACATACATACATACATACATATGTATGTCTGTGTATGTGTATCTATATGTATATGTATGTATGCATGTATGTATGTATTGTAAAGAAGTTAAGTAGTGGAACAACTTCCTACACTAACCTTGAGAGGAGGATAATCCAAAAAATTTTACAGATCATTACAGTAGTTATAGAAACTTAATAAAAACAATCAAAATATCATGCATACCACAACACAATAACACAGTGATTTGCGTGGGGAAAACCCTTTCGGGAGAAAAACCCCACACTCTAAAAGCAGCTCAATATATTATTTAACAATCAACAACATATTATAATATAGTTGTAGAGCAAGCTCTTCACAAGAGTACCACTAATCAGAGACTCATAGGTAGCTAAATTTCCATAAGACTCTTACACACAACCTCTATCTCATGCACCTCATATATAGGAGATACAATACAAGAAACCATCTTGTAGTATTAAAAAACCATGGGCTAAAACCACCCAATAAAGTAGAGCCAACCTTATCTCCCTTCTAAATTCCCTATGACATGTTAAAACACACATCAACATGTGTCCCTCCCTTTTACAACTCATTTATTTGTCCAATACATTTTATATTTCTTATTTCAGGAGTACAAACTTCTAGAGGCCAACCGTGTGTCCTATTTATGAACCGTTTGAAGAGTCGAAAAGCTCATGAAGTGCTCTATTTCCTCATAAACCACTACGCCATTTACTCCCATTTTTTAGGGAATTTTAGGGCCTCTAATTTCCTCAAAATTAAATTTAAACCTTTCATTGCACCCATCCAAAAGAGAAACTTTAATATCTTCAAAACTAGATGTGATCTTGTGACGTAACTTTACTGGAATGCTTATCTAGCCAACCAGAAGCTCTGAGGAGAATTTCACACTATTTTGTGGTCAAATGAAAGCTTAATATAAATACTAACTGTTGTCACATGGATTTGCACCCGATGCAAGCTTGAAATTCTTGCAATCTAGTGACACATTGGATTACTCTTAGGCTGTGGGTATCCTATTATGAGAGAAGACCTCCAGATTATAGGCTGGATTCCTATTTGATCACCTAAAGAACTTAAATGAATTTCTAAGAAAAGGGAAGAAGGATATGGATAAATTTGAAAATTAACTACTGCTAGGTGATCCACCAATGATAAAAGACCTGCAAACTACTTACAAATCCACAAGATAACCAAATAATAAAACTGCTTAAACTGACAACTCAAACATACATGTTTGTATAAATGATTCTCTTGAAAGGATAGCTTACTGATGTTCACAGAAAGGAGAATAATAATATTCTCACAATTTTTGATGCAACAAAATCACATACACAATCAAAGACCTGCACTATAACATGTACCTCAGCCCTAAGCATTTGAAGAAACTAAGATAAAATGAAGGATTCTACAAAAGAATCACAAAATTTTAATCAAAATGCTTACAATCATAACACTTAGATCAAATAATTTAAGGAGGAACTCAACTTATTTATTGAAAACAAGGAACTTTCTACATTACAAATCTGGAAATACTCCTAAAAATGAGTTACAAGAGCCTGAGTATCTTCTGGTACACAATATCAAAACTCTTGAACTCCCCTCCAAAAAAAAGAGTGAAAAAAAATCACTTATACAAAAGATCACAAAAATTTAAATTTTTGGCTTCAAGATGGATTAGTTGTCATCAATTCTAAGCTTTTCCTCAAAATCAGGAGGCTTAACTAAGAGAGAAACTCTTCCAAAACTGCAAAAAAGAGTAGCCAAAGTGAACACAACTTCACATCATTTCACGCTGAGTTCACCTAGACGCTATTGGTTAACTAACCATTTTATTTAGCCGGCCGCATTAATCATTAGCACATAACAGAAACCGTCAGGACTGCTGACGGCTTGTCACTATGTTGCACGGATTAACCTTTATGCACCTTTTCATTGCAGTATAGCAACAACCCTCGGATCTTCAAGAACCTATTTGACTTTTAACCGCTCTGCTTTTTTCTTTTATCTCTCTTGTTTCTCTTCATCCTGGACCCACAGGAATAAGGGATGATAATGAACTTTGAACCGGTTCAAAGTTCAAGTTCAAAGTTAACTTAAAAAATACAGACATCCACTCGTCTGTAGACTCTGATTTTCTCGCAGGTCCACTTTATCTTCCATCTGGACTGCCATCTAGACTTGGTCTACCTTGGTTCTTCATCTTCTCTCTACCACATGGCACATCCTCATTCATTCTAAGCCCACCTAGATGACCACCTCAACTACCACCTCGCTAGTCACCAAGTTGCATGAGATAACCAACGAGCATCTTCATCATGCGGTATAGCGATGGACGTTGATCTGTCCTCAAACTTCTTGATCTTTAACCTCTTAGTCGCTCACCTTTTTTGCATGTGCTTTGTCACCAAGTCACTATGATAACTAGTGAGCTTCTTTCTATAGCAGTATAGCGATGGTCGTTAGATCTTTTGGACTACCGTTTATCTTTCTTGATGTGCTCAGTCTTTAGTCTCTCTAAGCATCCGTGGCACATGTCAATTTTTGGTTTGCCACTTGATCCACATGAGCACGACCTCATCCACCACCTCAGCACCACTAGGCCCACAATTTTACTTTGGTTTGTTTGGTATCAGTCTTTTGACCAAACTACCTCCCTCGATGAATAGTTTTTATGTCTCATCGAAACTGCAGTTTCATTGATACCTATTATTTTGATGAAATCGATGCATTATGTGAAACCATTTAGAGATCTATCACAGCCAAAGTTTGTTTGGCATTCACCTTGATGACATGCCACCTATCGTGAGGCATGTCACTGCATGTCACCTTGTGATACGCTTAGAGTCTACATTGGCATCAGCTAACCTGCCACCTATCGCGAGGGTATTCATTTCAGGCACTTCACAACCGTAGTACAATGACAGTAATGGATAGCCCTGGAATATCACTCCACCATCTAATCTTCCTTGATCTCTCATTGATCTCAGTGATCTTCTTGAGCTTTAACTTTTCCTTTTCGACATGTGCTTTGTCGCAAGGTCACGGAGAGTATTTGGTGATTATATTCCCATCGCGACATAGCGATAACTGTCAGATGTTTCTTGATTGTCGTTGATCTACCTAAATCTACTCAGTCTTTAGTCTCTCTAAGTGGTTCTCTCTTATGCCACAGTGTCACCATGTGGCACGCCTCTATTTTGCTACATGATCCACCCAGGTGCCACTTCAACTTCCACCTAGATGCCACCTCACTAGTCGCTAAGTCATGGTGATTAACAGTCAAGCACTTTCACATAGCGGTATAGCGATGGTCATCAATTCCTTTGCAACCTGCTCACCTGTTAATTTTCCCTTTCACTGCAAAATTTGGCCTTTTTGATATGCATGCACATGAGAGAGGCCCACCAATACTGAACTTCTCCTTGTCAAAAGCCTGTAAGCTTTGACACTAAGGATATATGCGGCCTTGCATATAAATATGATAAATTTCCTCCACACGGCCAATGTGGGATAAATGGTCCTTCTTGGGCCTTTCCTCTATCATGTGACCCCTGTAGTTTTCCTTTACCTGAAGGTTTCTGAGCCTCTCCAAATTCAAAAATGAATTTTACAATAAAGCATGAATATTTATGTGATCTATCTATCTTTGTAACATTCATCTCCATTAGCATGTTGGGCTCAACCCTCGTGGGAGCCACAATTTAACCCACATGCTATATTTTACCTTTCCTGTATCTGCACATGAAGCAAATAAAGTTAGACAAAAATATGTACTATTTTCATACTTAGCACTTGTTTCTCCTTCTGAGGCATGTTGAGCTTGTAGCAAAAATAGGTAACACTAACCTCATGTAAATGCAAGGTTGAGAAACCATTTTCCCAACATTATCTCACTTGTTGAACATCTTGCAAGAGAAAAGGGAGTATCAACACAATAAATTAATTGCTAGGGGCCATGAGGCTCATAGACTCTGAACACCATCTGAACTTCTCTATGCTCACAGCCTTCATTAAAGTTTCTGCAACATTCATCAAAGTTTCTGCCTTAACCAAATTCACCTTGCCCTCTTCAACCATATCTCTGACAAAATGATACTGAACATCATGTGTTTGGTCCACGCATGAAATATCGAGTTCTTAGCTAGGTAGATTGCGCTCTGACTGTCACAATAAACTGTTACTGCACTTTGTTTTATTCCAATATCTAAACACTGTCTCTTAAGCCAAATGGATTCTTTACAAGAAAGAGTAGTTTCCACATACTCTACTTTAGTAGAGGACAAAGCAACCACAACTTGTCGCTTACTCATCCAACTAATTGTACCACAAAATAAAGTAAAAAAATAAGCACTAGTTGATCTTATGCTATCAATATCACCTACCTAGTCTGAGTCCACATAACCATATATATCAAGGGAAGTCATGTCTTTGATGGTATGATGAAAGAATAAGGATCCAGTCAACTACTAAGAGTGGGGTGAATGAGTAGATAGAAAACTGACATAAACTTTTCACTAGACAAAAATCAACCTCTCAAAACAAACTCTAAACTGACTGGTTTAAAAACTGAACTTCAAATGCAATATTACTAACAAGTTAAATCAGTTGACTGTTATAGAAGACTAAAAATAAAACATCTTTGAAACTCTCAAAACCTTTTAATTGAATCATTCAAATACTTTACTAGCATAAGTAAAACATATTTCAGATTGTTGCTGGTTAACATAACATATCAAAGTGGATTTAGCAGTTAAGCAAATTAACCATTGTAAACATAACCACAAAAATATTCACCACTTGACATAATATTTTTGATGTGGAAACCAAAATGAGGAAAACCACAGTGGGGATGAATGCCCACAAGTATTCTAAACTCTTTTGAAGTTTGCCCTATTAGGAGCCAAGCCTGTTAAAGCTTTACAAAAAGTCCTGTTAAGAACAAATCTTATTAGGGACCACCTAGTTAAGGGATTGACTATAATGCCCTATTAGAAGAAATACCCTATTAGGAGTAACCTCAGTAGAGGATTTGAAATCCAAGCTAATGGACCACCTGGTTAGAGGATTTGAATAAAGCTAAGCTTGTTAAAGCTTACCTGGTTAGGGGATTTGATTGTTGTAATTGTTAGAAAACAACAAGGGTTTGTTGATCTGTTTGAATAGTACTACACTTTCTTGTTTAGATCCTTTTCATGCTCCTATCTGCCTTTACACATACTATAGATACATCATTTGGTTTGGAAACCACACTCTCTTACTCTCAACTACAAATTTCCAACACTTCAACAAAATAACTCATCAACCTTATAAACAAAACAATAGGTCGGTAGCACATCACAAACCTAAACATCATAGAGATTACAAACAAATCGGTTCAAGTATGACTGTTGGATTATATAATAATCATTTCACATCATTCAAGACAACCTCGACTGCTCCTTGATCACTACTTTATTGAACATTGTAACTCATCACGTGGTTTACATTACATGCAATGAACTTTCTCATTCCCAAGAAAAAAACCGTTATCTCTATGCACCAAAAACCTTTTGAAACTCCTCTTATACAACATGCATATGTGTCATAATCATTATCGCTCATCATTTGATCATAAACCAACTGATTCACCAAACTTCATCAGTTAGGGTTTATCATATCAATAGGTAGGGTTTATCAGTTGATCTCACTTCTTCTCTAGTAATATTGGTTTCCTTCACAATCTCACTTACTGGTTACAAAACAACATTATTATAACATCATTATCAGTTAATTGACATCAATGACAACATAAAATTTCATTAATGTAATCTTCATGCAAATGCCAACAATCTTCCCCTTTGGCATTGATGGCAATACAAGTATCAATACCCTTGATTGCTATGATTGTGAATAGGAATCCTGGTTTACTTTTTACCATATATTCTCCTTCAATTGAGTCTCCATGTCTTCAGTAGGTAACTGGATATAGATTTTCTCTCTATGAATCATATAGATCATCTCCCCAATCATATAGTTATTCTCCCCCCTTGACAACAATGCCAAAGTGAGAGTAAAACATGCAATGTCAAAATTCTCTATTAAGCATCATCAACCTACAACTTGATGCCCCCCCTATGAAATAACTTCCACTCTACACCAATCTTGCTATAAAATTATACAAGTATCTCTAGGACTGATGTATTCTACATCATGCTCAATTGACCTCATGTAGGGGTACAACCCCTAGCTGACTTCCAAGATACTCAAAAGTAGTCTTAGGCAGAGGTTTTGTAATGATATCTGCAAGCTTCTCCTTGGTAGAAATATGCTCCAATATCACATCTTTACTCTACACTTTTTCTCTCACGAAATGATATTTCAATTCAATATGCTTGGTTCGTGTAACAAAACAGGGTTCTTTGAAATATTTATGGCACTGGTGTTGTCACATTAGATCTTTATTGGTTCTGAAAACTATTGGCATATGGACACTCCAATGAGACATTGTGTGTGATTGAAGGTTTTGTCATTGATGGCAACCTTGCAATCCTATGGCATCGACAAAGCATTACTTAGGCAACCTTGCAAATCCTATGGCACCAACAAGACATTATACTGGCAAAGCATTACTCAAACAAGATAGTACACCGGCATCAGCAAGATCAATCTACACTGGCACCAGCACAGAAGATGTACATCAGCATAGAAAAGAACATGTATACTGGCACTGAGGCCGACAGGATTTTTGATATGTAATATTTTGTTTATTATTGTAAGCCGACTTGGCAAATTGTAAAATGACTCTTGTATATAAAAGAGATCATTGTAGACATTTGTAGGATATAGATAAAAAGTATAAAAAATTATAAGGCAGACCTAATGTGCGAATTCTAGGTCAAGGGTATATGTAAAGAATAGAACAAGAACCGGTACTGAATCTAGCATTGAAGATGCTATTGTAAAGTAGTACAGAATATTGGATTTGTGTAAATCCTCATTGTAAGTCAGTGTGACTTCTTATTGAGCAGTGAGCTCTAGGCAGTTGGCCTTCCTGCATGTGCAGGCCCCTATTGTAAGTAATATTCTCTTATTGTCCAGTAAGTGAATATTGTGGGTCACAAATCCCACCGAGGTTTTTCCCACACTGGGTTTCCTCATTAAACATCTTGTGTTATGGTGTTCTTTTCATGTGGATGTTTTTGATTCTGTTATTTACATTAATTCTTGCATACTGGTATACTGTTACTTTATATTCTGCATATTCAGTTTTAAGAAAATTTTATTGCCAGTCAGATACTGATTCACCCCCCCTCTCAGTATCTGTGGGAACCCTAAAAATTGGTATCAGAGCCTGGTCCTCTATTTTCAGAAGCCTAACAGCTTGAGGAAGATCTTGACACCGGTAAAGATGGAAAATCTGATGAAGCAACTTGAAGGAGCTCTTACTGACTATGATGTAGAGAAGTTGAAAAATATCAAATTAGAAGATGATTTAAAAGTAGCTCAGGACATTATTCAGACACTTCAAGAAAATCTTACTATTACAAGAAACAAGAGAAGAGAACTTTGTGAAAAATTGCAAAATGAGAATGATGAAAAGGAATCACTAAATGATATGATAAGCAAATTGAAACAAGAGATCATGACAACAAAAAATGAAATGCAGGATATGACTATGAGATTTTGCAAAGAGATTGAGGACAGAAAGAAGAATGAAGAAGAATTGACCAGAAGACTAGGTGACGCAACAAATGAGAACACAAGACTTAGCTATGAAAATGACATGTTGAAGACAGATCTGATGCATACTCAGAATGACTCAAATGAACTAATGAGACAAAAAGAAATCTTGGAAAGGGATTTGGAAACTACAAATCAACACATAAAAATTCAAGAAAAGCTTAGAAGAACTTGGTACCTTATTGAAGAATCAAAAACCCAAAGGTGACACTTCTAGAATTGGATTTGAAGTTGAAGAAAGCTCCGGTACTACAAATACCCAGGATCATAGCAAACCGGTAAGACCTTCTAATACTTACAAATTCAATGGAAAATGCTTTAACTGCAATAAATTTGGTCATAGGGCAAATTAATGTAGATCTAGGAATTATCTGAAGATCAATCCTCCCACCGGTCAATGCACCAAATGCAACAAAATTGGTCATAACTCTGAAAATTGCAGAATGAATGTAAGATGTTATGTTTGTGGAAGATTTGGTCATTTATCAAATAAATGCAAAACACAAACTGGCATAGGTTATGGGAAAGCTATTCAGAAAAATAATGTAACTTGTTATGCATGTAACAAGATTGGTCATATTGCTAAATTTTGTAGAAGTAAAGGTACACCGATAGATAACAAAAGTACTAGCTTGAAAGGTAAAGAAAAGGTTGAAGAGGTTAAGCAAGAATTTTCAAAGCAATGGATTAGAAAAGGTGATATAAATATTGGGGTTACTCCTCCACCGGTAGAACCAACAAATGCTTCACCGACAGGACAATATGATGCTCCACCAGCAGGACAGAGCAATGCTCCACCGGCAGGATGTTCTTCATCAAATTGAAGAAAATTATCTTGAGGGTTTGGCAATCAAATGACACAAGTGCTATTATTCCCTCGGTTAGAGAAAAGAAGTTGAAAATCCTTCATTACTGGAAAATAAAGTTAAGCTAATACATTGCCGGCATGCAATTAATGTGGTAGGTAGTAGAAAAGACTTTATAAAATAAGTTTTTTGGCTCCATTTCATTTCACTGTGAATTCAAACTTTCAGAGAGCGCAAAGATTTCCGAGCTAAGGCATTCTGAGAAAAGAGGCAAAGCACTTCAACAATCAATCCATCCAAAGGTAGAAAAAGGTATTTATCATCATGGAATCCTCCTCTACACCTGAATTCATAGCAAACCCTATAGTAGTCGAGGTTATAAAATGACCTAGGCCCATGTTTTAGCTAGTTCCCGAGGTAGCTAAGAAAGATGACAACACAGGTGCTTTTTCAAAAATTCCAAAGGGTGTTGTTTATGCAGAAGACCCTAGAATGTATATTCATTGCAACATAGAGGAATTAGGTGATGAAGAAATCAAAAACATGTATAAGTCTGTTATATGTGACAACTCTGGGAATGTGAAACCTGAACATTAAATTATTGAAACCCTAGGATTCACTGGAATCCTCTGCATTCCTGAATTTCCCAAGGAAGTGGTTAGGATAGTTCTGAGTAGGGTACATGGTTCATTCTTTTGGCTTGACTCAGTGCATAAAATTACAAAGGTAGCTATGAAAGTAGTAACAAGGTTACCTTCCACCAGTAACAGACCCGACAAAACCAAGAAGGTCTACAATGACTTGGTAACAAACTTAACTGGTGCAACATCCGACAAGAGATCATTGAGGGTTAATGATGTGACCGATACAAATGTTAGATTTGTTAGCATGATTCTAGGTTACAAAGCAACTCATGCTAATAGGCTTAACTCAGTTTCCAGTTTATGCATAAAGAGTGCTTATGACATGGTTAAGGATAATGTAAAAATTGATATCTGTGAATGGTTAAAGGATGAGTTAATTGACAATTTAGCAAAAATCAAGAAGGATAAGAAAGGAACCTTTAGATTTGGAAATTTACTTGTATGCTTAATGCTACATATAACCAAACAGGCTCTCAGTATAGGCTACAAGGATTTTGGATTCAACATACCGGTAGGAAAACAATTTTCTGACTTATTCAACAACATGGGTGAAAATAGAGAAAAGAATATCAATGAGTATTTTCAAGCACTAAAAGTCAGAATGAATAAAAGAATCAGACTATCATAGGAAATTGTCAACAAATACAAGGATGATTTATGTTTTGTAATACAAAAGGATGAGATCTGGATGGAAGCAGTCATCCCAAGAACAAACTGGGTTACAAAGATGGGGTATGAAACCGATGACCACATAGTGGAAACTTATGCCAAAGCACTTCTGGAAGCCCCCAATGAACCAAAGGAAGAAGTATTTGGTAATGCTGAGACCATCAAAAGTCAAATTCAATCTAAAAAGAGATTAAAGAAAGTTGAGGCATTTGTGAGGAAAGGAACCAGACAAGCAAAAGTCATAAAGGAAGATGTATTAAAGAAAACCGGCATAACAGAAGAAGAGTTGGCAGCCCAACAACCTGAAACTCATCTATCACCGGTAGATACTTCCTCAGAAGGAGATATGCCAGCAACTTTCAAAACAGTTGTTAGGAAAAGAGACCCCTCACCGACAACCACTCCTTCACTTAGAAGGACAAGATAGAAGCAACAAGCTATGAGGTCTCCAGTCAAGAAATCCACACCTAAGAAAAAGTTGACCCCCAAGAAGAAGAAGAAGACAAACACTGACTTGGCCCCTTTTGACATATTACTAAATGAGATCACAGAGGAAGGTAAATTGAAAAACATAGGGAAAATCTATGACACCCTATCAGATGATGAGAAAGGACAAGTCAAGGAGAGTGTTATATTACACATGGACATGTATAATTTTTTTTTGATGCAAGTCCTAAATGAAATTCCTGATGAATTATATAAAAGATTTGAGGCTAGAAGGAAAGGAATAGTTGAGTTGGATAAGAAAATTAAAATAGAAAAATTACTTGCAGTATACCCGGTCAACTCACTTAAGGAAATTGATGATCTGATAGCTCAGGCCAACTGGACAGTCTTTTCCACTACACACCGGCAAATATCACTAATGGCAGGTAGAGTTACTGAAGTTTCAAAGGAAACAAAAGATGGTTGGGATACATTCTTGGTTGAAAAAGAAAAACAAGAAGAACATAGGAATCCCAAGCCCATTCTGGTATATCAAAAGGACAAAGGGAAAGGTAAAGTTGGTGGACCACCAAGTATCAAGATTAGAGACAACTTACCCCTACCTCCTTTAAATACTCCACCGGTAAAAACAACAACTGCAGAAGATCAACTGACAGCTGAGAGCATGGACACAGAGGATAATAATCCTAATCCTGAAGTCCTATATACTGTGAATGTTGATACTCAGAAAATCAACATAGTGGTAGATAAGGATACAACAGATAAATCAGGAAACAAAGAGCATCTGGCAGCAGATTCAGAGAAAAAGATAGAATCTGGAACACAAATAGCGCAACCAACAGAGTTAAAGGCTCCAGAATAGATGCCACCGTTAAGAAATGATGCAGGAAAACCAGTGCTTAAAGAGATGGAGACACAAACAGACCTACCAGAGGTCAATACTGGCATGGTCACTTCCTCCGGCACTCAGTTTGTTGGGTCACCATCAAATGTAACAGAGGTATTGCTCAAATCTATCAAGAAAATAATTGATTATAGCTCACAAGCTTATAAAGCGATAGATAATTCAATTCCAGTTTTGAAATCAATAGCTTCCAATTGTAATATAGCCAACAAAGATTCTTTAGGCCAGTTGGATACACTTTGTAAATATATTTCTAGAAATTTTGAGCAAACAAAGGTAGAAACTATAAAAGAAAATGTAGAAAAAGAGAAACAGAAATTCTTTGAGGAAGGAATAAAGAAGTGTAATAGGGAATTTGACACACTTCTACTGGAACTATATAATTTATTGAAAGAGTACAAAACTCTGTACGAAGACACCTGTAAGATAAAATTTTTGACCATGGATGTAGAAAAAAAGATGAGCAAGGTACAAGAAGAGATCAATAAACTTGCTGATAATTTTGTTAACTCACCCGATACATTATCAGTTTTTGAGGAAAAGATAACAAATTTTGAGGAAGAATTGCTCAAATTAGAAAGAGAGAAACAAAAAATAATAAACAAGGCAAAATTCTTGAGATCTAAACGAAGTCCAAGATTGGACTATTTAGCGTCTCTATGGAAGGAAATCTCAGAGGCACTAACATAGGGTAGCAAAACATGGACAGAGCACTTGCAGCATCTCATCGGTATAGTATATAGAACTGAGATAGCAATAAAGGAGAGCAAGAAGTTTATGGATGGCATAAACTTAATTTTGGGAGATATTCTTCAGATAATAACTACCCAACTACAAGGTTGAGGTTATGAATTGGTACAACTACAAAATCTACTAACCTTTGTTATTGATACCAAAGGGGGAGTAGTAGATGAGAAAATTCAAAACATAGGGATCATATGCTTAGGGGGAGCTCTCACATTTTTGGAAACATTTTTGCATATCTTTTTGAAATTTCTCATGAGTGTTGCCATCCATGCCAAAGGGGGAGATTGTTGGCATATGGACACTCCAATGAGACATTGTGTGTGATTGAAGGTTTTGTCATTGATGGCAACCTTGCAATCCTATGGCACCGGCAAAGCATTACTCAGGCAACCTTGTAATCCTATGGCACCGACAAGACATTATACCTACAAAGAATTGCTCAAACAAGACAGTGCACCGGCATCAACAAGATCAATCTACACCGGCATCGGCACAGAAGATGTACACTAGCACAGAAAAGAACATGTATACTGACATTGAGGCTGACAAGATTTTTGATATGTAATATTTTGTTTATTATTGTAAGCCGACTTGGAAAATTGTAAAATGACTCTTGTATATAAAAGAGATCTTTGTAGACATTTGTAGGATATGGATAAAAAGTATAAAAAATTATAAGGCAGACCTAATGTGCAAATTGTAGGTCAAGGGTATATGTAAAGAACAGAGCAAGAACCGGTATTGAATCTGGCATTGAAGAAGCTATTGTAAAGCAGTACAGAATATTGGATTTGTGTGAATCCTCATTGTAAGTCAGTGTGACTTCTTATTGAGCAATGAGCTCTAGGTAGTTGGCCTTCCTGCATGTGTAGGCCCCTATTGTAAGTAATATTCTCTTATTGTCTAGTAAGTGAATATTGTGGGTCACAAATCCCACTGAGGTTTTTCCAACACCAGGATTCCTCATTAAACATCTTGTGTTATGGTGTTCTTTTCATGTGGATGTTTTTGATTCTGTTATTTACATTAATTCTTGCATACCGGTATACTGTTACTTTATATTCTGCATATTCAGTTTTAAGAAAATTTTATTATCGGTCAAATACTGATTCACCCCCCCTCTGAGTATCTGTGGGAACCCTAACAAAAACTTCATCTTGAATCCTTCCAAAAAAAATTTCATCCATATAGCCTGGGTACAATTCATATAAGCTGCAACATACTCAGCTTCAACAGTTGATTGTGATATACAACTCTGCTTCTTGTTACTCCATGAAACAAGTCTTCCTCCAAGAAAGAATGCTCCACCGAATGTGCACTTCCTATCATCAACATTACCTGCCCATTTTGCATCTGTATACACCTTCAAATCAAATTTACCTGCATATGGATACCATAATTCATAGTCAATAGTACCTTTTAAATATCTGAATATCCTCTTGGTTGCTATCAAGTGTGTCTCCTTTGGATTCTTTTGAAATCTAGCAACTAGACCAACTGCATGAGTCATATCCAGTCTGTTGTGAGCAACATAGTGCAATTTCACTCTCATTGACCTATACTCCTTTCCATCAATAGATGTGGCTTCATCTTCTTTAGACAACTTACAACCTATAACCATTGGTGTCCCGACTGGTTTATAGTCACTTATTCCAAATGTCTTTAACACTTATTTCACATACTTAGATTGTGTGATAAAAATACCACTCTTCATCTGTTATATTTGCAAACCTATGAAGAATTTTATCTCTCCTACTAGAGACATTTCAAACTCACTTTTCATCTCATTTGCAAAGTCATCACTCATGTCATGATTGCCTCCAAATATGATATCATCTATAAACACTTCACTAACCAGTATCTTATCTCCTTCAGATTTGAGATATATAATGTTGTCTTCACTAGTTCTCTGAAAACCTATCTTCATCTAGCCTTTCATACCATACTCTTGGTTCTTTCTCTTAAACCATATAGTTCTTTGTACAATTTACACACCATATCTTTTTTATCAATCAAAGCATAACCATCTGGTTGCTCAATGTATACTTCTTCTTTTAGTATTCCATTTAGAAATGTTGACTTCACATCCATTTGACATACTTTGAATCCCTTATATGCTGCAAATGCAAGTAAAGTCCTGACCTCTTCTAGTCTAGCAACTAGTGCAAAAGTCTCACCATAGTCTTCTCCTTCTTCTTATGCATAACCTTTGCATATCAATCTAGCTTTATTTCAGACTACTACTCCATCTTCATTCAGTTTGTTCCTAAATACCCACTTAGTACCTATCACATTTTTTTTCACCGATTTGGTTACTAGGGTCCATGTGTTGTTCTTCTCAATTTGATCAAGCTCCTTCTCCATAGCTTTAATCCAGTGATCATCTCCAAATGCTTCCTTAGCAATTCTAGGCTCAATAGTGGAGATCATGCAATAATTCTCTCTAATTCTTCTTCTGGTTAACACTCTAGCATCCTTATCTCCAATAATCTGGTCAGGAATGTGATTGAGTCTCACATACCTCGGAATAACATGATCATTATCTTTAGGTTCTTCTTCTTCAAAATCATCATCTTCTTCTGAATCTACCTATTCCGGTTGAACTGGTACAACAACATTCACTTCACCAATTTCAGGCTTCACCAGTTCTGGTTCCAAAAATAGAATGCAAGGATCTTCTTTCTTTTTCTCCACACTGGTTTCCCTTGAGACTTCAAGATACTCATCCACTCGCACATCAACACTTTTAATGATTGTCTGTGTCTAGTTGTTGTAACATTTGTAGGCCTTACTCTTGGTGGAGTAACCAAGAAATATGCCTTCATCACTGTAGCATTCTAAAATTGTGACACATGCAATTTCGACTGCATTTGGGTCTTCACGATGGCGACGCAACACTGAACCTGAATGGAGACCCTGAAACTTGTTCATGACATCAAAAACTACATTTTTCAGCACCCTGGCTTGATCCTCCTTGCACCCTGCTGTCCCTGGAGGTGGGACCATGGCGCCCAGCGCCCTGGTCCCCCAGGACCATGGCACTCAGCGCCCTGGTCCCTAGCCCTATTTTTGGGCCCGGTCTGTTTTGGGCATCGGGTCTTTATGTTTGCAAATTGGAAAATAATGTTTCCTGGTCGGCCTAAGGTCGCAAGAATCAGTCTATCAACCCTAATTGACAAGTATATAAACTACATTTTCCTCTCCCATTTTGGTGGATGAAAAGAGGAAGGACATATGTGTACAAAATGCGGAAACGATATTCAAACATTCAAGCATTCAAGCATTCCTTCAAGCAATTGATCATTCTAAGTCTCCATTCAAGGCTAAGTGTTGCATTCAAGACAAGGATTCAACCATTGAAGAGGAGATCACATACAACATACAACATACAACAACATTTACACCTTCGCATGTAAGAATACAAACATTCTTATAGCAAGGTACTGGTACTTGTTTTACATTAAAATCATTTACAGCATTTCTCATTTCTTGGTTAATTCCAAAACCGGGGTTTGACCTAAGGGCAAACCCCTAATCCCTAACCCCCCAATCATCCTCTCTTTTCTATGTGTAGGTTGTAGGTACGTGGCTATAATTGAAGATCTGGAATCCTTGTGCAGAGACGAACAGATCCCCCTTCGTTTCGCGGATTTTTCGGAGGACCGTGTGCACGCCGGGCCCCATCATCCCATCAACTTTCACTCAAATTTGTAGGACAACACCGTCTCGACATTTTGCTGCTAATTCTAGGTCCACAGCTTCATCCTATATTCCTATCTCTATTTATAAGCGAATCTTTCTCACTTTTCATGCATTCCTAGCTTAATCCTTCTATCTACATTCTTTACAAAAGAGGGTAGCCTTGCTGTCTTAACCCTTGAAACTCATTTAGAATCCAATCTTGCATTATGTGGGATTGGATCTTGTGGGTTTCAACCCCTCTTTTGAATGTAAAGTCTCCCGTAAGTGAAAACCGTCAACCCTAGTGACCTCCTTCCCCTCTCCTCGGAGTGGTGGGGGGAACACTTAGGGTTCGCTCATGATTTTCCACTTTACATTTTGGTGAACCTGACGTGAACATCCTTTCTGATTATTTATGGTTAGATCTGAAAATTGGCTTCCTTGATTACATTTCCATGTTTGATCTTTTGCAAATTTTAGAGGTTAATTGCATAAAAACCCTAAATTTTCTTTTTAGTAATTGAGCTTGTGAAATGGTTAATGGTTAATGCTTGTTTCAGATCTACCCTTCTATTACAAATTATCAATTCATATCTCTGCTTTAATTCTGAAAATTAAGTGGTTAAGTGTCAAAACCCTAATTTTTAAAACCCTCTTGATTCAACCTTTGACCGACAATTGCACTGATCAAAACATTTCCAAATCAGCTATAACTTTGGATTCCGCAATAAAATCATAATATCTTTCATCCTTGAAAATTTGGAAAAAAGTTGTGAGGACCGTGTGCACCCCGAGCGCCATCGTCCCCGACATTTTTTCCGAAATTTCGGGAGTTAGATCTTACTGTATTTTTCTGCTAAAATCCAGAATTTTTGCTGATTTTATCAATTACAACACTTTCAAAATTAAAGTCAAAGTTGGTCTTGTGATTGCTTGGATTAAGGCTTCTAATCATTCAAAAATTGTTGAAATTGAAATTTTGTGTCGAAATTGTGCTTCTTATTGTCCTAAATCTGACAAGTGTGTTGGCGTTCATTTGAAATTTCAGTGCTTTATTCAAATTCTTGCAATTTGTGACTTTTGAAATTAAGTGTTTAATTACAACAACTTTGATTTCCGCTTTCAAAATTGAATTTTGCGTGAAATTGAGTCAACTTTTAAAATTCAAAACTAGCATTGCTTTTGGTATTCCCTCTAAAATCATAAAGTTCAAAATTTCAGTTTCCCTCTCTTTTTCAAAATTCAAATTTTGCATTTTTCAACAATCTTGGTAGGGTTCAATTTTGAAATTGCAACTTTAATTTGGCCTATCTACGGATCATAAAATCACTCAATTTTTTCAGATTAGCTTTAAAATCATTATAACTTTCATCCCTGAAAATTTTGAAAAAAGTTGCGAGGACCATGTGCACTCCGAGCGCCACGGTCCCTGACATTTTTTTTGAAATTTCGGGAGATTGTCGTGATTGCATTTAACAGCCTAAATCTAGGAGATTGGCTGATTTTATTGAAATTCGCTACCTCTAAAATTCAAAATATTCTCTCTCTCTTTAGTGCATGACTTTTACAACAATAAGCCCTACTTACACTATTCCTATTAGATGAAGCCTTAGAATTAAGTCTTTCCAAGGTTTAATTACCAAGGAGATGGAACCTAATTTGAATGGCCTTTTTAACGAGGACACGGGTAATTCCTCTAATCCTCTTAATGATGAAGAAGCTCTCCATGAGGTTTTTGTAGAACAACTTTCGAAATTGGATAACCAATTTGATGATTTTCAGCAATGGATGTCTCAAGAGTATCCCAATAGTCAAGCTCTTTCATTAATTGAGGGTCTAAAACGTATGGTTCAAAGTGATAAGAATGGAATTGATATTTTGCGTGGTATTGCACACATTGTGGATTCGAATGTGATGCCTATGAAGAGTTGTGCTGAAACTTTAGGTTATACACAACCTCCCACTCAAGTCAATCATTCTATTCCTTTGACAACTTCTATTGCTAGCATACCTACTTTTACATCAAATATAATGACTACTTCTATACAAGACATTCCCCCTATGATCACCAGTCATGGGGGCAATCCTTCCTCTTCAATTAACCCTCTTCCTTCATTCAATCTGACTTCTTCATTCATTCCTTCAATGAGTGTCCCTATTACATCTCCACAAATGAACCTGGTGCAAGGGGGCAATTCATTCAACCATTCCATTCCTCCTTGTAGTGCTCCTCTTTTCCAATCATCTCCTATGAATAACTATCATAGTGTCCTGCCACCTTACTCTCAATTAATACCTTCTTTCAATAACATAATACCTCCATCACAATCTAACATGTCTAATATGAACTCTTCAACTGAAGCGACCATTAACAATCTTGCACAAACTGTCTCTTGTTTACAGCAACAAATTGCCTCTATGAATCAATCTAAGTTTAGTGTGCCCACATTTGATGTTGCGAGCCCACTTTCTCTTGACATTGTTCGAGGTATCCCCCCTAAACATGTTGAAATCCCACATTTAGAGCTTTATAGTGGTAAAGGCGATCCTCTAACACATGTTAAGACTTTTCAAACAATATGTATCGATTTTGCTTATGACCAAAGGTTGCTTGCAAAACTATTTACTAGGACATTAAGAGATAAAGCCCTACAATGGTATTGCTCGTTGCCTTCTTATTCTATTACTTCTTTCGAACAACTTGCAAATGCTTTTATTCAACAATTTCAAAACAATATAAGTCCTAAAGTTACTTTGATCTATTTAATGCATTGTAAACAAGGTGTTAAAGAAAAAGTGACTGATTTCATTGGTAGATATAAGCATTTGTATGCTCAAATCTCTTTTCTAGTGCCTGACAATGATATTCAAAGAATATTTATTTCTAATTTACAAAAAGATATTAGAGAAAAACTTCTGTTTTCTGAGTTTACTTCTTTCCAACAGTTGTGTGCAACTCTTCACAATTATCAACTGACTGTTAGTCAAATGGAACAAGCAAATCCTATGGCTCCGAGTGATAAGGGTGATAGTAGTCAACAACCATTTGGGAAGTTTAAACCGAACAGAGAATCCATTAAATTCAATGAAAACATCATCAACAACAATGTGAATGTAGCATCAGGTGTGCCTCCTATTTCTAAGTTTTTCAGGAAAGAAAGAAAGTTTACTCCTTTGAATGAATCATTGCATAGTATTATGAATAAGTTATTGGAACAAAATGTGCTTACTCTTCCTCCTATAAAGCAAATTGATCCTACAAAGATTAATTCACCCTATTTTGATAACAAATCTTTTTGTCAATTTCATCGTCAACCTGGGCATGATACTGAAAAATGTTTTTCTTTAAAGGGTAAAATTCAAGATTTGATTGATAATAAGACTATCTCTGTTTTGGGAGTGAATGATAAAGGCAACACATCTGTAGCTCCTCCTAACCAAAATCTTAAGATTTTTACTGATCCATTACCTTCTCATACCTCTAATGTGATTGAGACTAATGATTCCTCTTTCTCATCTGATGGTCTTGTGTCTATGACTCCGAATGTGATTAACTTTGTAGAGCAGAAAGAAAACCCTAAAGAACCTTCCATCACATTTGATTCTAGTGAAACTATCAGGGCACCTGATGGTCCTTTATATATAGTTGCAAAAGTCAAGAATACACCTTGCCATGGAGTGCTTATTGATCCTTCGTGCATGGTTGATGTTATTACTGAAGAATTTCTTTTTACTTTGCAATTGAATCAAGTGATCTATGAAAAAATAGATGTGGTTGTGAAATTATTTGATGCATTTTCTTCTCCTGCAATTGGTTCTATTACATTACCTATTGAAGGTCCATAACAAATCCCTTGATGTGAACTTTGCTATTATTCCTTCATCCGAACAATTTCGTGTGAAGCTAGGCTATCCTTGGCTATCTTCCATGAAAGCTATTGCTTCTCCTATTCATAAGTGTTTGAAATGTCCCCATAATGGTGAAGTTGTTACTATCAATCATAGTCTCTTTAAACCAGCTGAAAGAACTTCTAGTGTTCCTATTGATTATTTTTGGCCTAAACAATTCCAATCTCTTCCACCGCGAAGTGATCTTCTTTTCAAATCTTATCAAAAGTGGCAAATAGATATGATCCTATCTCTAAGTGAACCTAGAACACCCAAGCTTGATATTCCTATCATTCTTGAGAAGGAAGTTCTTCCTTTGAAAGATAAAACTAATGTCTTTCCTCAAGAAGATTCCCAACCCATTCCTATGGATGTGACTATGTCTATGTCTAATAAACTTTCTAAAAGTAGGCCTATACCTCCTTGTCATGATGGACTTGGTCTCCTTCCTAAACCAAACATTCCTCCTTTATATAGAGCAGTTCCTCCTCCTTCCTCTTATGGAGAGAAGAGACCTTCCTCTTCTCCTATTATTCAGCCTAAGAGACCACAATGTAAACACCCAAGTGATAGGGATGAGAAAATTCCTCCTCCTCAATCTTCTCCACTTCCTACTAAGACTAGACAAAATCGTTCTGCACGTGAATGCCGACGAAAGCGTCATCTTAGAGCTCAAGCAGCTGCTTCTCAAACTTTGCAATCCCCAAAAACACCTTCAACAAGCATTATTCCATTTTCTCCAAAATCTCCTAAACATAAGATGCATGATGGTTTTGATCCTGTGCGAGTTAAAGATCCTATTTTTATAAATCTTCATGATGATATAAATGAAAATGTTATTCATGATGAAAATGTTACTCCTCTTGCTTTTGATAGTGAATATGAACTTGTTGATATTGATAACCATCTATCTAATGAATTTTCTAAAGCACTTATCCTAGCTCCTAGACAAGAGCAACGTGGCTTGGAACATGAACATAGCCCTTGTTTGGATCTTGTGATAGCTTCGTCTGCTGTGTTGGATGTTCCTCCTCTAGCGTGTTCCCTACCTTCCCAAAACATTGATCAGCAAGATTGGGGGGTAGATGACATGCTAGACTAGTTTCATTAGCATAGCAGACTCTCTCCTCCTCTCTTGTGTTAGTTCTTCTATGTGTTATTCTCATTCGTCTATTTGTTGTCCTTAGTGTTGTCTACTTGAGGACGATGCAAAGCATTGAGATCTCTTTTGGTCTCTCTCATGTTGACTGAAAAGACACATGTGTTCCCTTCTTCTAGGTGACCTTCCTTGATTGGGGAATGAAGAACAATTATGCATACATACATTTGATATACATGAATTATCATACAGCATACTGACCCCGAGGAAAGCGAAGTCACCTCGTGCTTTGTGTTTTGTGTTTATTATCCTTGGGTTTATCTCACACTTGGGGGTTAAATCTTCATGATAATGTGCTCCTTTCCCTTCTCATTTCTTATGTGTATCACTACCTTAAAGCAATCACCCCCGTTGAGGCGTGTGCGATCGCTTTAATGTAGGGGGGCATACACCCCGTCTATCCCTTTAGGATACTTGAAAATTTCATGGTGAACTTAGCTTTGCCTTGAAAATTTTTGGTATTTTTCTTGCATGACTCATAGTGAGGGAACCTTACTACTAACAGTCATGGTTCTCCCTCGTGATCTTCCCTTTTACTTTGTCAATTGAAGTCGTAAGATCCTTAGTCCACTGGGGGTTGGGTGTATCTTGCCTCCTTGACGTGGTGAAAGTCTTTCAATGTTGTTTCCTTGTACTTTACCGGAAGTATGAGCGCACGCTTATACTCCCGCTAAAGTGGGGTTTAAATGTAGCCTCCTAAAATTGTGACACTTGCAATTTTGACTGCATTTGGGTCTTCATGATGGTGATGCAACACTGAACCTGAATGGAGACCTCGAAACTTGTTCATGACATCAAAAATTGCATTTTTCAGCACCCTGGCCTAATCCTCCTTGCACCCTGTTGTCCCTGGAGGTGGGACCATGGCGCCCAGTGCCTTGGTCCTTCAGGACTAGGGCGCCCAGTGCCCTGGTCCCCTAGGACCATGGCGCCCAGCGCCCTGGTCCCTGGCCCTATTTTTGGGCCTGGTCTGTTTTGGGCATCGGGTCTTTATGTTTGCAAATTGGAAAATAATGTTTCTTGGTTGGCCTAAGGTCGCAAAAATCAGTCTATCAACCCTAATTGACAAGTATATAAACTACATTTTCCTCTCCCATTTTGGTGGATGAAAAGAGGAAGGACATATGTGTACAAAAGGTGGAAACAATATTCAAACATTCAAGCATTCAAGCATTCAAGCATTCCTTCAAGAAATTGATCATTCTAAGTCTCCATTCAAGGCTAAGTGTTGCATTTAAGACAAGGATTCAACCATTGAAGAGGAGATCACATACAACAACATCTACACCTTCGCATGTAAGAATACAAACATTCTTACAACAAGGTACTAGTACTTGTTTTACATTACAATCATTTACAACATTTCTCATTTCTTGATTAATTCCAAAACCGGGGTTTGACCTAAGGGAAAACCCCTAATCCCTAACCCCCCAATCATCCTCTCTTTTCTGTGTGTAGGTTGCAGGTACGTGGCTATAATTGAAGATCTGGAATCCTTGTGCAGAGATGAACAGATCCCCCTTCGTTTCACGGATTTTTCAGAGAACCGTGTGCACACCGGGTGCCATCGTCCTGTCAACTTTCACTCAAATTTGCAAGACAACACTGTCTCAACATTTTACTGCTAATTCCAGGTCCCCAGCTTCATCCTATATTCCTATCTCTGTTTATAAGTGAATCTTTCTCACTTTTCATGCATTCCTAGCTTAATCCTTCTATCTACATTCTTTACAAAAGAGGGTAGCCTTGCTGTCTTAACCCTTGAAACTCATTTAGAATCTAATCTTGCATTGTGTGGGATTGGATCTTGTGGGTTTCAACCCCTCTTTTGAATGTAAAGTCTCCCGTAAGTGAAAACCGTCAACCCTAGTGACCTCCTTCCCCTCTCCTCGGAGTGGTGGGGGGAACACTTAGGGTTCGCTCACGATTTTTCGCTTTACAATCACTTTTAGCCTCAAACTTGCTAACATAGTCACCTCTCTTCATAAAATATTTATAGCTAAATATCTTAAAATAACTGACATTAGGTGATCTACCATACCAGTATTCATAAGGAGTTTTATCCTTACCTCTCTTTACCAATATCCAGTTCATAGTGTAGACAATTTTGTTGAGAGCTTCTCTCTAGAAAGTTTTTGCTACACCTCCTTGTATCAACATTGTTCTAGCATTTTCAACAACTGACTGGTTGTTCCTCTCTATAATACCATTCTTCTATGGTGATATCAGTGCAGAAAGGTTCCTTTTGATACCATTTTCTTTACAATATCTAGTGAATTCCACTAAGTTAAATTCACCACCTTGATCAGTCCTCAGACACTTTATCTTTTTGCCACTTTCCTTTTTAGCTAAGGTCCTGAATGCCTGGAACTTACTAAAATCTTTTGTCTTATCCTTCAAGAATGTGACCCACATCATTCTTGAGCAATCATCAGTGAAGATCATAAAATATCTGTCACCTTGAATACTTTTAGTCCTTATTGGTCTATAAAGATCTGTATGAACCAAATCTAACAGATGTTCTACTGAAAAATATTTTCTCTTAAAAGTTGAGGATGTCATGTTTCCCAACTGACATTCCTTACATAGAGCATTAACCAATTTGTCCAACTAAGGCAAACCTCTCACTGACTTAGACTTACTCACTTTGACAATGTTATCAAAATTTATATGACAAAATCTCCTATGCCAAAGCCAACTATCATCTACTTTAGCAATTAAATAGTTGTTGACTTTAGGATTCAAGTGAAACAGGTTACCTTTAGTCTACTTGTTGGTTGCAATCAGTTCACCTTTTCTCCCATATATTTTGCACATTCTATTATTAAATTCCAATGGATAACTTCTGTCATTGAGTTGTGCAATACTCAAAAGATTGTTCTTTAATCCTTCAACCCAGTAGACATCATCTACACTACTCTTTCCATTAAGAGAAATAGTTCCCTTACCTTTTACCATGCAGGGTGAGTCATTACTGAATCTTACAAATCCTCCATCAAATTCCTTAGAGGTAAGAAATTTTCTCTGGTCACTGATCATGTGGTGTAAACAACCATTATCAATGATCCAATCATCAGAATTATCCATGCAAGAAACTAATGCTTTCTGATTAGATGTCTCCTCTTTAATGGCTAGAAAAACAATGTCTTCATTGGTGTCTCCCTCAGATTCCTCATCAGTGATACCACCATCAACTGTAATGAGACAATCTATTTTGCCTTTTCCTTTTTACTTCTTGAACTTCTCACACTTGTGATCATTGTCACCATTAAGAAAGTTAGCTGCTATGTGTCCAATCTTGTTGCATGTAAAACATTTGAAAAAATTACCTCTATACTTACCGGTACCTGTGGGCAACCGCTTGGCCAACAATGCTTCAAGCTCAAATAAACTATCTTCGTAATCAACTTCTCTGCTGGATCTAGATTCATAGCTGTGATTGACATCTCTACTTTTCTTCATAGATGGGTTAGAAACTGAAGCTCTAAATCCAGATTCAGATTTTTGAACACTACCATCATAACCATTTAATTCAAAAGCAGTAAGCTTACGAATGATGGAATCAGGGGTTACCTTAGTTTTGTCAATTGACTTTATCTCCTAAATGGCTGCAACTCGGATAGCGTAGACTAGTAGAAGGGTTCTCAAAACCTTTATAACCACTATGGCATCTTCCACCTTACCACCAACACTCTTGATCTCACCAACTATCTCTTTGATCCTCTGGCCATACTGTTGTACTCTCACCTTCAACCATCTGCATGTCATCAAATTTTTCTCTTAGACTCTCTTCTTTGGCAATCTTCGCATGCTCATCACCACTATAGATCTCTTCAAGTTTCTTCCATACCTCATAACCAGTCTCCAGACCATGGACATCTACATACTCTACATCTGACAAAGAAATGATAATGGCCTCCAATGCTTGATTGTTTTCTTGTTGTTATTTCTTCTGATCATCAATCATAATCCCACTAAGTGCAACATATTGAGTACCAACATATTCCCAGTATTGACTTCCTAGACTCTTGATATAAATATTCATTCTATCACTCCATATTCTATAGTTCTCTCTATTAAACTTTGGACCTTCTTTCTTCATCATGTTTTTCAAGATCTTTACCTCAAGTTGTTAGGCTTAGACCTTAGAGGACCTGAAATGCTCTGATTCTAGTTGATGACATGATGAAAGAATAAGGATTTGATCAACTACTTAGAGGGGGGTGTGAATCAGTAGATAGAAAACTGACATAAACTTTTCACCAAACAAAAATCAACCTCTCAAAGAAAACTCTAAATTGACCGGTTTAAACATTGAACTTCAAATACAATATTACTGACAAGTTAAACCGGTTGACTGTTATAATAGACTAACAGTAAAACATCTATGAAACTATCAAAACCTTTTAACCGAATCATTCAAATACTTTACTAACATAAGTAAAGCATATTTCAGATTGTTGTTGATTAACATAACAAATCAAAGTGGATTTAGCAATTAAGAAAATTAACCATAGTAAACATAATCACAAAAACATTCACCACTTGACACAATATTTTTGACGTGGAAACCCAAATGGGAAAAACCACAGTGGGGATGAATACCCACAAATATTTTTAACTCTTCTGAAGTTTGCCCTGTTAGGAGCCAAGCCTATTAAAGCTTTACAAAAAGTCCTGTTAAGAAAAAATCCTGTTAGGGACCACCCAGTTAAGGGATTGACTATAATGCCCTACTAGAATAAATACCCAGTTAGGAGTAACCTTGGTAGAGGATTTGAAATCCAAGATAATGGACCACCTGGTTAGAGGATTTCAATAACACTAATCTTGTTAGAGCTTACCCGATTAGGGGATTTGACTATTGTAATTGTTAGCAAACAATAGGGGTTTGCTGATCTATTTGAATAGCACTACACTTGCTTGTTCAAATCCTTTTAATTCTCCTATCTACCTTTACAGATACTGTAGATACATCATCTGGTTCAACAACCACACTCTCTTACTCTCAACTACAAATTGCCAACACTTCAACAAAACAACTCATCAACCTTATAAACAAAATAATAGGTTGGTAACAGATCACAAACCTAAACATCATAGAGATTACAAACAAATCAGTTCAAGTATGACCATTGGATTACATAGTAATCATTGCACATCATTCAAGACAACCTCGCCCGCTCCTTGATCACCAATTTATCAAACACTATAACTCATCATGTGGTTTACATTACATGCAATGAACTTGCTCATTCCCAAGACAAAAACTGTTATCTCTACGCACCAAAAAACTTTTGAAACTCTTCTGATACAACATGCATATGTGTCAATCATTATTGCTCATCATTTGATCATAAACCAATACAACCAATTCACCAAAATTCATCAATTAGGGTTTATCATATCAATAGGTAGGGTTTACTGGTTGATCTCACTTCTTCTCTAGTAATACCAGTTTCCTTCACAAGCTCACTTACCGGTTGCAAAACAATATTATTATAACATCATTACCAGTTAATTGACATCAATGACAACATAACATTTCATTAATACAATCTTCAACCAAATTACCATGATAACACAAAGAATAATTTGAGGTACCCTTCAAATATATGAAGACTCTTTTGATTGCATCCCAATGAACTCTACTAGGATTAGACATATGTCTGGAAAGAACTCCCATTGCTTGATTTTTGGTTTGGTACAAACCATAGCATACATCAAACTTCCAACTGCACTCTAGTAAGGCACTCTGCTCATGTCTTCCATCTCTGATGGGGATGTAGGACAATCTGAAACAGATAATTTTTTTCCAACTGCAAAAGGAACACATAATGGTCTACAATTCTGCATGTTGAACCTCCGCAAAACTGAATTCACATACTTACTCTAGCCTATCCATAGCTTTCTGTTCACTCTATCTCTTCTAATTTCTATCTCAAGAATGTGCTTTGCAGCACCAAGATCTTTCATTTCAAATTTAGTAGTAAGCTGAGACTTTATTCCTTAAATCATACCTTTCCCTTTACCAATGAATAAAATATCATCAACATACAATGCAATATATAGGAAATTATCACCATCAAATTTATAATAAACATAGTGATCTAATTTATAATGTTCAAATATCAAACTCAACACATATGTATCAAATTTATGGTACATCCTAGTACTCTGTTTGAGGCCATACAGAGATTTCTTTAATTTATAGACCAAATTACTTTTACCTTTCAACACATAGTTCTCTAGCTGTGTCATATAAATATCCTCCTCCAAATCACCATGAAGGAAAGTAGTTTTCACATCCATTTTATCAACCTCTAAATCATAAGAAATAGCAATAGAAAGAAAAAATCTAATGGATCTCATTTTTGGAACAGGAGAAAATATCTCACTATAGTCAACACCTTCAACCTAAGAGTATCCTTTTGCAACCAACCTTGCTTTATACTTTTCAATGCTTCCATCTGAACCAATATTTTTCATGAACACCCATTTGCAACCAATAGGCTTATGTCCTTCAGACAATGGTACAAGATCCCATGTATCATTCTTTTTCAAAGCTTTCATTTCTTCTTCCATAGGAATCTTCTAGGATTCTGTATCATTCATACCTAATGCATCTTCTACAAATCTAGGTTCACCCATATTAGTATTTAAAGCAAAAGTACATCTCCAATCATTAGGTGAATACCTTTTATGTGGTTTTCTATGTCTTGTATACCTTCAAACAAACTGAGTTGGAGGTTCTTCCTCCTCTTTTGAAGATTCAGAGTTAAATGAGCTCTCCTCAGCTCTTGCCTATCAAGGGGTCTTGATTCAACTCTCTTAGGTGTAGAAGGGAATTGAATCACATCTTCTTGCTTAGTTTGTTATGGCTGCAATGTAACAAAAGGAGACTTAATATCTCTGAAAATAACATTTCTACTATGAATTACCTTTTGTGCAACAGGGTCCCAAATTTTGTATCCTTTCACATCATAATTGTAGTCGATGAAGATACATTTCATAGCCTTTTTCTCTAACTTCGTTTGTTTCTCCTTTGGCACATGTGCACATGCCTCGTAACCAAAAAATCTAAGATGTCTCATTGAAGGATTGTGACGTAACCATACTTCCATAGGCATTTTATCATCAAGATTTGATGTAGGAGACATGTTAATCAAGTATCAAGTAGTGGCAACAACTTCAGCCCAAAATTTTTATTCTAGACTAGCACCACTCAACATACTCCTAGCCTTCTCCATCTGTGTCTTGTTCATTCTATCTAAAACTCCATTCTTATATGGAGAATATAGAGTTATCTTCTATTTGTTAATACCACAGTGTTTATAGAATCTATCAAATTCATTAGAGAAAAATTCACCGCTATTATCAGTCCTCAAATATTTAATTTTTTTTCTAGTCTGCAACTCAACCATTGCTTTAAATTATTTAAAATGACTGAAAACTTTAGATTTACTCTTTAGAAAGTATACCCATGTCCTTCTATTAAAATCAGTAATAAATGATACATAATATGTGGATTTTCCAATCAAAGGAATATCTATAGGACCAAACACATTAGAATGAATAAGATCTAAAATACCACAAGATTTATGAGAACTCGTGTAAAACTGAACACAATTTTGTTTTTCATAAATGCAATGCTCACAAAAATCAAAGTCAAGATTATAATCATTGAAACCTTCAACAAGGTTTTTATTTTTCAAGGTCCTCACACCCTTTTCTCCAATATGGCCAAGTCTCTGGTGCCATAACATAGTCTTCTTTGTAGGTAACTTTTCTTTAGAATAAAGAGCACCCTTAGGTACCCAAAAGCCATGTTGATCTGCTGAAGGTGAAACCCTCAAATATTCTGACAAAGTATCCATAGATTTACTTTTTATAGAAGTGCTATTACACTCAAGAGTGTATGCCCCTATCTTATACAAAGCGTCGAATCTGACACCTCTAGCAATCACCATAGCACACTTCATAATCTTACATATTGCATCAGATAAGACTATCTGCACACCTGCATCTATTAATTTTCTTAGAGATAATAAATTTCATTTTAAACCAGGGATATGCAGAATACCACTAATTCTTTTTATTCTACCATCAGCAAACCTAATCCTAACTTTACCTTGAACCAAAATGTCTAAATGTGAATCATCACCCAAGTACACCTTGCCTCCATTAAATTCTTCATATTCAGAAAACCAATATTTATTGGAAGTCATATGAAAAAATGCACTCGAGTCAACTAACCATGCGTCCTTACCTACATGAGTAGCCAAAGATGCAATGAATGCATCACCATCTTCCTTATTCGACTCAAAATCGGAATCAAACTTCTTCTTTTTCTTCTTCTTTTCTTCTTTGCAGTCCTTATGGATGTGACCTGGTTTACCATAATTACAATAAATGATTTTGGACTTTCTAGGAGATTTGGATCTCCCTTTGGATTTGGACTTATTGCGCTTCTAATTCTTATTTCCTTTTTCCTTAGGTTTTCCATGAATAGTTAGGGCTTCCTTCACATCTCTTCACCAAGTAGAGCACCCACCACATCTTCAGACTTCTAAACAACAGAAGTAGTACTGATAGTCATAACAAGAGAATCCCACGAATTAGGAAAAGAATAGAGCTTTTGGCAATTGACACTCATCCAGTGGATTCTAATGGTTGATTATTGGTTTAGGGTTGTCATTGATGGAAACTGTTCATGAGATTCCCTCCAATAATCATGGATCTTGATTTTTGAAAGAGGATATCAACCAGTAACCAGTTAACTAGTATTCTAGGGTGAACAAAGCAATTTTGGTTCGAAAGCTTTTCGGTAATTGTGGTGTCATGAATCATGTATGGGATGATTGAGAGAACACAAAGACATCATTTTATCATTGTTTTGGTGATCCACATTTACCTTTGGTGATCTAGTCAAGCCGACATATGATTACACATTAAATTAGTAGGCCAACTTGATAAATGATCTATTTTATGATTGTGGATATATAAGACCAGTATGGGAGATCTTTTGATGGATGGTATGATTGTATGCGAGTGAGTGGTGATCAAGAATCTATTTTTGCACAGTTTCACATATGCATTCTTGATCTAGTAGTTGACTAATACATAGAACATAGTAGAACAAGAGAGGTGATACAGTAAGTATATTTGGCACTCAATCAGAACTCATCCAGGCATTGCAGATGCTATTTTGGAGTTCATTCATTGTAATACATTACTATAATTGATTTGTACAATAGTGAGCCTTTTGAGGAGCCTTTTGAGGTTGTAGCCCTTATTGTATTTGAGAAGTGAGCTCTAGGCAGTGTGCCTGAATGCTTGTGCATTCCCCATATCGTAAAACTATTTTTTTACTGTCCATAGTGGAATAATATTGTGGGTTCAAATCGCACCATGGTTTTTCCCATTTGGGTTTCCATGTAAAAATTCCAGTGTTATGATTTTGTGGTTGTTTGTTTTATGTTCCTGCATTTCAGTTTCATATTTATGCTTTTGGTAGTTTAAAGTTAAGTTAGAAAATTTGCTAACTGGTAGATCATTGATTCATCCCCCCTCTTAGTGATCCCCGATTCAAACAATTGGTATCAGAGCCTAGTTCCTCTGAGGAATCCTAACCGCTTGAGGAAGGTCCAGGAGATTAAATCAATGGATTTTAGTTTGCAGAGACAACTTTGTGTGGCTCTTGAAGATCTTGATGCAGCAAGGAATGAAATAAGCTCTTTGAATAGGAATGTGAATGTAGCTGAAGATTTCATTAATGACTTGAAAGATCAAGTGAACACCTCAATAGACAAGAGGAATGAATTGATGGACAAGATGAAGGAGAAAGAAGAACAAATCATGGGAAATTAGGGTAAAGTTGATGAAGTTGACAAGCTTGAGAGAGAGAATGTTGCATTAAATGATGAGATGCAATCCATTGTGATGAGGCTGACTAAGGAGATTGAGGATCGAAAGAATAATGAATAGAGTTTGACACAATCATTTAAGGAAAGAGAAGATGAATGATTCAGACTTACCTATAAGAATTATCAGTTGAAGCTGGAGTTGACACAACCAAGGAATAATGGTCAAGAATTTAAAAGACAGATTGTTGCCCTAAGAGATGAACTTGTAACTGCAAATGAATAAAAAGACAAATTCAATGCTATCTCAGCAAGGCTTGATGAGATGCTGGAAAGTCAGAGACATGGAAAGGACATGCGAGGACTTGGATTTGAGAAAGGAGAATCCTTTGGATCTGGAAAAAGCAATGCAAATTAGAAGAAGAGAAAGAATCCTCCGGTAAGATAGCCCAATGCTCATAAATTCAATGGTAGATTCTTTACTTGCAATAAATTTGGTCATATAGTGAATCAATGCAAAAGTAGGATAAATAATGGAATGAACAATATGAATAATGGTCCTACCTTTACCGGTCAGTGTCTCATATGCAATAATTTTGGTCACAAGTCAAATATGTGTAGAGCAGTAATGAACAAATTTAAAAATAAGAGATACTATGATTGTGGGATGTTTGGACATATCTCTAACCAGTGTACAACGAGACCAAATCAAATGAACTTCAGACCTATGCAAAATATTGTTTGGCATGCATCTAATAAAACCGGTCACATTGCAAAATATTGCAGAAAAAAGAATAGTGCTTTAGTAGACAAGAAAAAATTAGATGAGAATGGGAAGGCGAAGGTGGAGGAGATACAGGACAAGCATGAGAAGATGTGGGTAAGAAAAGATGAATCCAATGTAGACAATGGATCTGCATCCAAATCTAGTGTAGGATCTTCATTTGGTAACTAGGGCTTTATGCCTTAGGGGGAAATTTTCATGCAGATTCTAAGAACCCCCTCTTCGGTGATCTACAATCGATTATGAAAGGTTGCAGAAGGCTTAAATAATATATGTAGATGTTATTTGGAAATTTTAGTAAAGATTAGATGCTCTGGTAAGTGACTCTATGAAAATCAAGGTAACCAGTTGCAAAATTTATTACATTGAAGAATTAGGTTTTTGAAGGTTAAAATGGCATTTCAAAGCTTCATTCGTCACAATGTGATAAAGAGAATAGTGCTGAGTAAAAAATAAAAGTGATTTGACAATTTAAAGAGTGATTACAATGACCCTAAACTGAATTCCAGCACCCGCTTGTGAATTAAGGTATTTATGTGTTTAAGGCTATTAGTTTCCACAAACCCTAAGTTTTAAATGGCTTCAACTTCTAGAATTTCTACCTTGCTTGTTGTGGAAATTGAGGATAGAGCTCAACTTGTTTTTAAGAAACATCCTTTCAAATATGTCAAGGATGATCCCAAAGGATCATTTTCCTTTGCACCCTTTGATGTTCTTCACAATGAGGACATAAGGGCATATATCCACTATGATCTTGATGAACTTGGGCGTGCTAACATGTTGAACCTGTATTAAAAAAATCTAGCGAACAACTTGGGAAACCTCAAGCTAGGATATCATCACTTGTAGGCCAAGGGTTTTTCTCATTTCATGCATTTTCTGATATTTGATGAGAAAGAATGGATATGGTTTATACTCAGTAGAATCCATGATGAATTTATGTCATTGGATAAGCCTCACAAGATTACTCAGCAACCAATCCAGGTCGTGACTTGTCTGAGCACATCTAGTGAAGTTCCTATCCTGAGGAAAATATCAAACAACACCATTTTCCACCACTGGTTCTCAGTTTGACAGCAGAACGATGACCATAAATGGCATTCTAGAGCATGATGTCAAGTTTGCATCAATGGTGGCTGGATATAAAGTTTACCAGTCAAGCAAACAAAACTTTGGCTCTGGTACTGCTATATACTCTGCCTATCTGATGTTGAAGGAAGACAAGAGGTGTGATTTGTGTATGGTTCTCTTGAATGAGTTGCTAAGTAATTTGAAGAAAATTAAATAAGACAAGAAGCACAACTTTAAGTTTGGCACCCTTATCATCTATTTGGCACTGTATTTAATGAATGAAATCCCTGGTGTTCAAGGAAAGGTCCAATGGGCCTATGATAAGTCAGTTGCAATGCAAATTTAGGAAGGGATTATGGCAATTGATGATGCCACAATGAGGATATCCACTCTATGGGGTTATTTCAAAACATTTCAGGCCATAATGATGATTAGAGAAAGGATCCCAAAGGAAATAGTGGAGAAGTATGAGAAAACAATTTGGTTCATGGTTGATACGAACCAATGCTTAATGGAAGCAGTTGAACCAAGGACTGTGTGGATTCTTCCAATGGGTTATGAAGTTGATGCAACTACTCTAGATGTCTATGCTCAACACATGTTGATTCAGTTGGTAGATGAAAAGGAAGGAAGGTTTGACACTTTTAAGGAGGACCTTGAGTTTCACAAGCAGTTCCCAACCCCTGCTAGGAAGAGGAAAGTGACCAAGATGGTTGAGGAAGTAGCTGTTCAGATAGGATTCACCCAGTAGGAGGGGAAGCAGGCCAAAGAAATGAATGTTCAGATGCAAGATAAAGAGGAAACCAAAAAGCCTAAGGTCGAATTGGTTCCCTCAAAAGCTCAACCAAAAGAAACCAAGATTGCCCTTGCTTTGGTAGCACCATCTTCAGGATAGAGCCCATCTGAAAAGGAAGTTTTGAAGCAAAATGAGAAACCTAAGCAAACTTATGTTGTTGTATCTTCAATGGCCTATGAGACTGAGTCAGAGGAAGAAGCAGGCAAGGCAAAAAGAAAGGTGAATTTGTAAGGTTGGTAAGGAAGTCACACTCCAATGGAGCCCAACAAAGCAAGAAAGCTAAATCTGAACCTGCCCCTACTGGAAGGCCCAAGAGAGGAAGACAAGTTATAACTCAACTTGACAAATACCTTAAATTTGATGATTTTCAAGGTAAATATACAATTGTTCCTCCATTTTCAACAAACCAATTAATTGATGAAATAATTGTTGGTGGAAACTTGAAGAAATTAGGAGCTTATTATGAAAATTTAGAACAGGATGATCAAAGAAAGGTTGAAGAAGTTATTGTTTTATACTTGCATAATTTTAGTAAAGCTTCGATTGAGCTAGAGTGGAGCATCCCTAAGGATCTATACAACATTATTGATGCAAGGAGGCTTACAACTAGTAAAATTGATAAGAAAATGAAGAAAAAAGAATTGATAAATGTTCGCACCTGTGTATCCCATGATGAGGCCAAAAGGCTAATTGAGGAAGCTAACAAGAAAGAATTCAGAAGTAAAAATAGGGTGAATAGGTTGATGATTGGGAAGGTGGAAGAAGTAAGAAAGGAGACTGAAGATATCTGGAGAAGAATCATAAAGAATGATCCTTTGTATAAAGATGCATTTAAGTCTTCTCAGTTGGAAGTAAATGAAGGTGTTCCTGGTGATCAAAAGGATGAAACTCAGACTAAGGGAAATCTGAAAGATCAAGGCAACACAACCCTTAATTCTTAGACCGGTGATAATCCTCCAAAGGTAGGTAGTTTTGCAGTTCCTGAGATTCAAAAGGATGACACTACACCAAGTGGCAATGTTGGTACACCAGATAATGGAGATGGAGCTGAAAAGGAACCTGAGGAAGTAGAGGCAAAAGATGATGAGGTAGACAAGGGTAAAGGATTTGTTGATCTGGAAATTGATACTCCTATAGTCATAAGGACCCCACCTCAAATCTCTATAAGTCTGTGAGAGATATCTTTGTAAATAAGTTTTGGACAACACCCCATCTTTGGCATTGTTGTCAAAGGGGGAGAGTAAAAGTGAAAAATATATAGTAGAAGAATATAATTATAGGTTTCAAAATTCTTTATCTAAGGGGGAGCCTTAGAAATTATTTTGGTCCGATGTACAATTTTCAACACTTAGCCATTTTTCACGAGTGTTGTCATCAATGCCAAATGGGGAGATTGTTGGGAATTGACACTGAACTGGTGGCTTTTGATGGTTGATTATTGGTTTAGGGTTGTCATTGATGGAAACTCTTCATGAGATTCCCATCTGGTAATCACAGATCTTGATTTACAAAAGAGGATGTCAACCGATAGCCAATTAACCGGTATTCCTGGTTGAACAGAGTAGTTTTAGTCCAGAAGCTTTCTAGTGATTGTGGTGTCATGAATCATGTATGGGATAATTGAGATGACATAGAGACATCATTTTATCATTATTTTGGTGATCCACATTTACCTTTGGTGATCCGGTTAAGCTGACATATGACTACATGCTACATTAGCAAGACAACTTGATAAATAATCTATTTTGTGATTGCGAATATATAAGACCGGTGTGGGAGATCTTTTTGATGGATGGTATGATTGTATGAGAGCGAGTGGTGATTGAAAATCCATTTGTCGTAGTTTCACATGCGCATTCTTGATCCGGTAATTGACTGAGATAGAGAACAAAGTAGAACATCAGAGGTGATACATTCAGTATCTTTGGCACTCAACTGGAACTCATCCAAGCATTGTAGATGCTATTTTGGAGTTCATTCATTGTAATACAAAACTGTAATTGATTTGTAAGACAGTGAGCCTTCTCAGGTTGTAGCCCTTATTTTATTTGAGCAGTGACCTCTAGGTATTGTGCTTGAATGCTTGTGCATTCCCCATATTGTAATTTTGTTTTTCTATTGGCCATAGTGAAATAATATCATGGGTTCAAATCCCACCATGTTTTTTCCCATTTGGGTTTCCATGTAAAAATTATGGTGTTATGATTTTGTGGTTGTTTGTTTTATGTTCCTACATTTCATTTTCATGTTTATGCTTTCAGTTGTTTTAAGTTATAAGTCAGAAAATTTGATAGCCGGGAGATCACTGATTCACCCCCTCTCTCAATGATCCCTGATTCTAACAAAAGCAAGATTTGACATTTCTCCTCTTCGTCCATCTTAACACCAACATATTAAATGCTTCCAGGTGATCTAAAATTCATCCACCCTCTTCCATCTTCAACAAATATAATTTCTTCCTCAAGGAAATTTGATTTAATAAAGATTTGGCTTGATACATCTCACCAATATTAATCCATAACTTCTTTGCAGTGTTCTCTTCATGGACATTGATCAGAATAGAGTCTGTCAGGCACAATATGATTAGACCCTTAGCTTTTAAATCCATAACATTATACTAAGTAGCTACAATAGGATCTGCAGGTCTTGAGACATTCGCATCAACAACATCCCATGCATCTCGATCTATTAACAAATCTTCCATCTTCAACTTCCACATTTGAAAATTACTACCATTAAATTTCTCCACCTCTATTCTCCCTAATGAACTTACCATCTGATAATTCCTACAATAAGATCAAAAAGTGTCTTCTGCACAAGCTCCCACTCAAATATAGATTAGTTCAAAAAACCCAACAACCCACAATTGAAACCAAAGGTGATCAGGCTCTGATACCACTTGTAAGGAACTTAAGTAGCAGAACAACTTCCTACACTAACCTTGAGAGGGGGATAATGAATTTTTTTTTATAGATCATTACAACAATTACAAAAATAATCAAAATGTGGTGCATACCACAACACAGTAACACAATGATTTACATGGGGAAAACCCTTTCGAGAGAAAAACCCCACTCCAAAAGAAGCTCAATATATTATTCAGCAATCAACAACATATTATAATATACTTGCAAACCAAGCTCTTCACAAGAGTACCACTAATCAAAGACTCAGAGGTAACTCAATCGCCATAAGACTCTTACACACAACCTCTATCTCATGTGCCTCATATATAGGAGATACAATACAAGAAACTGTCAAGCTGTATTACAAAACCATGGGCTAAAACTACCCAATAAAGTAGAGCCGACCTTATCTCCTTCTAGATACCCTATGACATGTTAAAAAACACATCAACATGTGTACTTCCCTTTTACATCTCATTTTTGTGTCCAATACATTTTATATTTCCTACTTCAGGAGTACAAACTTCTAGAGGCCATAACTTGAGAACCATGTGTCTTATTGACGAACTATTTGAAGCGCCAAAAATATTGCGAAGTTCTCTATTTCCTTGTAAACTGCTACACCATTTAAACCTACTTTTCAGGGTATTTTGGGGCCTCTAAATTCCTCAAAATTAAATTTAAACCTTTGATTGCACCCCTCCAAAAAAAACTTCAATATCTTCAAAACTAGCTATGATATTGCGACGTAACTTTACTGAAATGCCTATCTAGCCAATTAGAAGCTTCAGGGATAATTTCACACAATTTCGTGCTCAAACAAAAAATTACTATAAATAGTAACCTCATGAAAATGCAAGGTTGAGACACCATTTTTCCCAACATGTATGTATGTTGGAGGTGAGAATTTCTCTAGATGAACAGGTGCTCTCTTAATTACAAGAAGCATATTTTATTCAAATTCAAATTTAACTTTAAAATTTAAAGTCTAATTTTTTATATTAAATTTCAATAGTTTAAGTTCAAATTTATTTAAACTTTAATTTTTTTTAAACACACACACACACATATATAAACACAGTTCCAAAGCTTAGCTTCTATCTGTCTGAAAGAGAAAGAATATATTAATCAACAGATATATAACACAAACCCAAAATTTAGTAATTTACTAAATAAATGACTACCATGACTAAATCAATGACCAAATTGATCAATGAAAACAACCAATAAATGACTAAAATAGTTTAGTCATAAATTTGGTCGCGTTATAAATGATCGGCAATAAACTACTAATGTTCACGTGACCAAGATTAGTCATTTATATGCAATTTTTAGTAGTTTTTTTAGTCATGTATTGTTGTTTTTGTACTAGTGGCTATTTCTATTGTATCTCAACTTGATTTAGCTATAGATGGAATCTACAGGCATGAACTAATAAATTTTGAGGAAATAATAATTTAGAAAAATGGGAAAGTATTATGAATTAGGAGATGGATTCAATTCATCAGATCCAAACATGGGAGTTGATATCTAGTATTATGAATTAGGAGATGGATTCAATTCTTTGGATCAAGACATGAGATTTGATATATTTACATGTTGATAACTAAGCCATTAGTTGTGAATGTTGAAAATAAAGTACATATACCTTATGGCTCAATTGACAAGCACAAAGAAAAATAAGCAAGTATATGTGACAAACATAATCAAAGTGTGTCGAAGATATCCAGGAATCTAACATTCTATGCTCACAAAAAAACATATATTGAAGTATATCATCTTGTTATTTTGTAAGACGAAATAAAATCATGAGGAATGTTGGAGATATATACTTTTTTATTATAATGTGAAAAATTGTTATGTAAAACCACACCTATCATGTAGGGACACATTTGTTTATATATTTTGCTTATTAAAAAAATCTTTAGATTCCTTAATTAATAATGACAAATCGATTCAAAGTTCTCCAATTTTACCAAATTCTTATTATAAAAATTTCAAAAAAATAAGTTTCAAAATATTAACTTATAATATATATTACATATTTTTAATAATATAATCATATATAAATATTAATAATAAGTTTCTACAACTTTTAAAAAGTAATTTAGTGTTAAACTTGTCAGCTTTTAATAATGAGCATTTATCATTTTCACATCCCCACTAAAAAAAATGTCTATTCCACATTCAAAATAATATAATTAAATATAAATTTTAATAGTAATTTTCTAGAGATTCTTTTAAAACACTTTAATATCAAACTAGTCATTTTTTAATGATGAGTATCTAAATGGATGACCCTTAAGGATAGTAATTCCGTCTCTAAGATTTATTATATCTATTATAATTAAATGCCAATGGGTTTGAATAATTCCCTATACAAAAATAGGATGGTGATGGGGAATAAGTAGATTATTTTGAGATTTTTATATTGACCTATTTTTTTCCCTTGCCATACATATAATAAGAAAATAGATAACTATGTGCAAATAATACTTTCTTTATTTCTATTAATGAATTAATGTAAATAATGAAAAATATAGAATAATTTAGTTATTCAAATTGTGGGTAATGAATATTGAGATTGAAGCATTAAATATTAAAGTATACAAATTAAATATGATAAATAAAAGTATTTAATTTTATTTTTAGTAGAGATTTTTTTTGTTAATATATATTTTGTGATTAGAATTAGAAAATATTAGTTTGTATTTTGTTTAAAATTTAGAATAATTGGTCTAAATTCTAGAGGGTTGAGTTTGCAGGTCTTAATCATTTTCATAGATGTAGACCTATCTTGAAACAATCTAAAATGTTTTGGCTATATTTGTACTTTGCTTCTAGATTTGCTAGATTTGCCTCTATTTGCTTTGTTATTTGGGATCTCAGTATTTAAATATAACACTAGAGGATTGCCAAAATCATTAGGGTTCATGTTCTCCTAGGTAAACCCTTAGAAATGACATGTTGTATGGTTGTGCTAATAATTAAAAACAAGCTCTATAGAATGATTGTGTAGGTTTGCGTTCCTATTAGTGCTCCAATGTATGTGCTCCTAGCATGCTTTTGCAAATGATATGATTAGATAATCTTGGATGAGATCAAATAGGAGTCGATGATAAATTAATGCAATTGAAAATCTTTAAATAAAAGGACATATAAATAAATAGGGTAAACATATGTTGAGTTGTCTTATGTAGGAAAGAATGGGTGGAAGTTGACCAAAATTTAAATTTAAAATTTAAAGTTTTAAGGGTAAAATCTATAGCCACATGATTGAATGTGCATTGATATTGGTGAGTTAGAAAATCAATTTGGATAGACAATGTAAAAGGATGGATTCATGAATAAGAATGTGTGCATATATTGATAAGATGAGGCATAAATGTGTAGGAATGAATATTAACGAGCAAGAGCATGTGGAGAAGGAGCTCAAAATTGAACAAAATTGTGTCATTTATTACATGTAAATTTATTAAGTCATTCTCTCAAATTAAACACAAAACTAAATGAAAAATGATAGTGGCTATGTAAATTTTACTATTACATTTTGTCTCCACTTTGAGGTGTGAATGTGAATCCTAAAATGATCATATATCTTAAATTATGTAGTACTCACTAACATGCATGTAAAGAAAATATTTAAACATAAAGGATATCCTAACTTGGCCCATAAAAAGTAGTAGACCATGTTGAATATCATGCAGGTGCATGCTGCATTGCATGTGCGCTCATACAAAATAGAAAGAAAAATATTCATGAGTAGATTTTTTGATGTAATTAGGAATAAAAATTGCATACTATATGTGTGTGTGTGTGTGTGTGTGTGTGTGTGTGTGAGAGAGAGAGAGAGAGAGAGAGAGAGAGAGAGAGAGAGAGAGAGAGAGAGAGAGAGAGAGAGAGAGAGAGAGAGAGAGAGAGAGAGAGAGAGAGAGAGAGAGAGAGAGAGAGAGAGTAATGCCCTGCCAAGAAACCCTAAAGGATATAACTACATACACACGAAAAGAGTGCAAAATATATATTTTTTAAACAATACAAAACATATAAACTTATGGAATAAAATTTCAATAGAAGTTGCACAAGAAAAAGACTTAACTCAAACTCCTAAAGGGTTTCCCAACATGAATTAATTAATTAAACTAATTCTTACTTAAGGTCAATTAATCCACTTATGAAATATATATCCACTATGAACTTAATTACACTAACCAATGATTGTTACATACTTTACATGAGACAACACTAACATTTCCATGCTTCATTCATGACAAAAAATTCAACTACATTACAACAATGATTTTAATTAAAGATACAAATCCTATCATCTAAATCTCATCATAATAGATTGTTTTTACATTGCAAGGATGACATAATATAACGATTGCACTTAATACACCAAGTCTCATAAAAATACATAATGATAACATCAAATTACAACTGCCATGAAGGCATACATATAACATATGATACAACCGATCACATAAGGTCCAAGAGATACAAATATAATCCAAGAAAAACAAAGAGATTCTAGCTAGTACAATGGAATGAAACAAATACAAGAGATACATCTAGAGAACCTATGAAGCTAATCCCTCGCAAGAAAGCACAAACAAAATACCCAATGGAAAGTGGCACTACCATCCGACCATGTGGCCCAAAATGGAACCACCCCTCTGTGCTAGGAGATAGTAATAAGGCCCTCAAGAAAACCACAAAAAATCATCACATGGTCTAACTAGTACACCAGGTACTCACATAAGGCATAAGAATACAAATAAGACTCCCACAAGAGCGCTCCAAGTAAAGCCAACACATGACTACACACTAGTGAACATATGGGAAGAGTGTCATCACATAGCTGGTATGGGTTATCCTAGTAGGCCTCCATAGGCCCCGACTGCCATCTTGGGTTATCCTGGTAGCCTCTCCTGAACCCTCGGCCCCCATCATCACTCATGCGGACACAACAAACCTCTCATGAAGACAAGGTAGTTGGTTTTCCATTCCAGGCCTTCCCATTGCATCCTGAGTCTATACTAGCACTCAACCATGAGCGGGGCACAATTAATCTTGATTAATGGTTTAAACCCAACCCCAGTTTATTAATTAAGTTATCACTTATTACTCAATTTCCAAGGGGTTATCCTGGCATCCAATTTGGGCCCCGACCCCCACTTAGAAGCCACTGACACTACATAATCTCCAAAGAACCCCAAGGTAAATCACAAAAGCCAACTAACACAAGGAGTTCAAAAATAAAACTAAAGAACAACTTGGCTTTACAAACCTTCTACGAAGGTTAAACCAACAGGCGGTGTGAAACAAACAACTGGTCTATTCACAAGACAATACCACAACCAAAATAAAGCAAGTATAATGACAATCAACACTTAACCAATTATCTTGCACGACAGACTCATATTTAACAATATACCAACATAAACACAAAAATGAGTCTTTCAAATCAACACCAAAATCCACCAATCGGAGTAAATACTCAAAAGGGTACACTTGCACTCTAAACACATCCATGTTAAGGAATCATAACGATCACTCAAAATATAATTAAAAGCTAATGTTATCGAATTGCAACTATTTCAATGAACTGACGCCTTCATGATAAGATAATCCACAATAGGGAATAACACATAAAAAGGGTCTAGGTAAACATACACCCAAATAAACTTCAATAATGCTTCATTTAAAAACCATACACCCTTTTAAAAGAATAAAAGCAACTCATAGACTAAATAAGCCATCATTAAAAGAAAATACAAATCTTTCCAATTAAAGCCAATTTGGCTATAAACAAATTCCATTTGCATTCAAATTTCTAATTAATGAAAATAACAATTAAATATATTTGATAACTAAAATCATTATTTAAGTCAAAATAGTTCTTTCCAATTAATAATCATAATGATTAAATTTAATTGATGACTATCCATATAGCCTTTATTTTGACAAAATAAATTACGATTGTATCGAATCAATCTTAACATTTACTTCATATTGCTAATTCCAAAATAAATATTATAGATATATACACATATATGAACACACACACACACACACACACACACACACACACACACACACACATTTATTTATTTAAATTAAAATTTGATAATCCTTTTAAAATCAAAATTCCATTAAACATCATATTGTTGGCATTTGGCATTATAATAAACAATGGGAGATTGTTGGCATTTCAATAAGGATATTGAGAAGGTTGTTGATGATTATGGATATAACTGATTAAGGATGATTTACTGTCTTAATATTATTATTTTGTCATTGATGTCAAGAAATTGATTTTCTAATTCAATATGATGTTGCCATATCTTGAGAAGTATGATTTGATGAGTATAAAGATGTTGGTAAAAGACACAGAAAGAAGATGATGAATAAGGGGATGAATAAGGTATTCAATGGGCAACTATTACCAAGCTGGACAATGATGAGATCATGATGTTTAGATTGTTTTAACATCAAACATATGTTGTAAATTGTAAGGTTAATACTATACTATGTTACCAAGCAAGGAACCTAGTCGGTAAACCCTAAGGTTATCGCTATTGGTTAATGAAGGCGGAATGTCTACCGAGTAAAGTTTAGTATTTACCGAGTTGTTACCGAGTTGTTACCAAGTTGTTACTGAGTTGTAACCAAGCTGTAATAAAATACATTAAATGGTTACATGCGTTATTTAATGAAGGAAGATGATGAGCTGGAACTGATTAAATGATTGGTATGTTGTGTATGAAGTTTGTTAAATAATCTATGGCAAAGGAAAATTGGCATGAAGATCTATAGCGCAGATTGAACTGCATTACCCTAGCACAAGTTCCAAGAAATGTATGCAAGTTCCTAGGTGGGGTAAAATGTTTTTCAGATCAAAGGATACATTGAACCTGGACAAGTTTGAAGATCTGATGGCTATGATTGATCATGGGAAGTGTGATCAAAGAGATTAAGCGGTTAGCTAATTGTTTATAAATAGGGAGCTGTTGATAAACAATGTATGTGGGCAAATGTATGCACAGGGATGCTACATAGTGATTACCAAGCACAGAAGCTTGAAGACTTATTTGAATAATAGAGTATAGAAGCCCAGTAGATGGACAAGATTAGTTCTATGTCTAGATTGTATTGAGCAAATAAGAATCTGCTTTAGCCTTTTAGATGTGAAGTTGCAGATAGATTTTTATTACTGTTATTTTGTGAAAGTGACAGAAAATCTCTTAACCGAGTGGAATTAATAGTCTTATTTGTAAAACCCTCTAGAAAGGTGACATTCTGATCGAGTGTTTGAAATCCTTTAACAAGGTCACTTCTAACAAGGTGAAGATCCTAACAGATCTGAGGGAAATCCCTTAACCGGGTCACATCTAGCAATGTGTTTGTAATCTTTAACAGGATTTGCTTTTAACCGAGCGTACTCTAGAAGAGTATATTTCTTAGTGGGTTCGAAATCCCACAGTGGTTTTTCCCTATTTGGGTTTCCACATTAAATCTGGTGTTATGAGGTTTATGATATATATATGCTTTTGAGTTTGCATGTTTAACAGTTTTGATTATATTACTGAAGTATATGTTACCGAGGTTGAATCTAATGTTTTTATGGAAGATTAAGTTTGTATGATTCACCCCCCCCCCCTCTCATCTTGTTGGCTATTAGATCTATACTTACATTAATTATTAGAAGTATCAATTGGTATCAGAGCTTTGGACTCTGGAAGAAAATGTTTAAAGGTACTTGAGGCAAAGATCCAAAGATGTATAAGAGGGATGCACCGAAGCTGAACAAGTCAAGTTTCTCTACATGGCAGAAAAGGATGAAGTTGCACCTATCAAGAATTGGAGAATATGTTGTATATTATCTGGAGAATGATTTCATCACACTGAGCACCTATCCATTGACTATGGAAGAAATAAAGGCAAAGCAAGAACATATCCAAGCAATGATTGAAATAACATATGCATTGACCGACTCAGAGTTTAATGATCTAGAAGGTTGCAATGATGCAAAGGCAATGTGGGACAAGCTCATATCTATATATGGAGGAGATGAACATGTTCCAAAAGTAGACAGTCTAAGAGGACAACTTGAATCTATGAGGATGAATGAAGGTGAGAACATAACCAGTACAGTACATGACTAAAGGAGATTGTCAATCAAATCAAAGGAGCAGGTGGAACTATTGAAGAAAGGTACTTTGAAGACACCATATGAAATCTGGTATGACAAGAAACCTAATGTAACTTATTTTAAAATCTTTGGAAATAGATGCTATATGCACAAAGATGATAGAAATGACAAGTTTGATCAGAAAAGTGAAGAAGGAACATTTCTAGGTTATTCTTCTAGAAGCAAAGCATTTAAATGTCTGATCAAATCATCTAACAAAATAGTAGAAAGTGCGAATGTGAAAATTGATGAATTTGCAGAAAGAAATGATGAAGGAAATTCCAAAGAACCAAAAGATTATGATGAATTTCTCTATGTTCAATTGAAAAGTCCTATTGAGAAAACTGTTGAAGAAAATGAAGAGAATATCCGGTTACCGAGTGATGAAGAAGATCATACAGAGCCTACCAAGCCTGTATTAGCCAAGTATTTCAGAAGACATCATGCACCAAGTTAGATTATAGGAGATAAGGATGATCCAATGATGACAAGGAACAAACTGAGACAGAACACATGTCTGATATCTGAAGTTGAACCGACAATAGTGAAAGAGGCATTTAACAGTGAAGATTGGATAAATACTATGATAGAAGAGATTGATCAAAACAAGAAGAATGACACATGCACACTAATCCCAAGACCTAAGGACAAAAATGTAATTGGTACAAAGTGGATTTTCAAAAACAAGCTAAATGAAAAAGGCGAGGTCATTCTAAATAAAGCAAGACTAGTATGCAAAGGTTATGCTCAAGAAGAAGGAATTGATTATGGTGAAACTTTTGCACCTGTGGCTAGACTTGAAGGAGTAAGAACATTGTTGGCATATGTTGCTTTCAAAAACTTCAAGGTATATCAAATGGATGTCAAATTTGCATTTTTGAATGGAATATTAGAAGAATAAGTTTTTATTGAACAACCTGAAGGATTTGTTGAAGACAAGAGTAAAGATCAGGTATGTAAATTGAACAAAGCATTATATGGTCTGAAACAAGCACCTAGATCATGGTATGAAAGATTGCACTCTTATTTGATTAAGATTGGTTTTATAAGGACAAGTGAGAACAACAATATGTACATGAAGAATGATGAAAATGGAATATTGATCTCAACCATATTTGTTGATGATATTATGTTTTGTGGAAATGACACTTTATGCAAGAACTTTGGAAATGAAATGAGAAAAGAATTTGAGATGTCATTAATCGGTGAGATAAAGTATTTTATAGGTTTACAGACACTGCAAATAAAAAATGAGATGTTCATTATTCAATCCAAGTACATAAAAGAAATTTTGAAGAAATTTGGAATGGAGGATTCAAAACTAGTAAGTACTTCTATGACTACCAACTGTAAACTATCAAAGAATGATGAATCTACATTTGTTGATGAGACACTTTACCGATCCATGATTGGAAAGCTACAATATGTTGTTTACAGCAGACCAGACATAGCACATGCAGTAGGTATAGTTGCAAGATTCTCTGTAGATCCTAAGGAAACACACATGACAACAATCAAAAGAATTTTTAGATACTTGAAATGCACCGAGGATTATGGCTTAGTATATCAAAAAAGAAATGATTTTGATTTAAAAGTTTATATTGATGCCACTTGGGCAGGCAACATTGATGACAGAAAAGGCACAAGTGGAGGAGCTTTCTTTTTAGGAGAAAGACTAGTGAGTTGGCTTAGCAAGAAACAAGGATGTGTTTCATAGTCAACAGCAGAAGCTGAATATGTTGCTACAACATTGAATTGTACCAACATAGCATGGATCAAACAACTGTTGGAAGGTGTAAATGAGAAAGTTACCGAGCCAGTAACTATATTTCATGACAATACTAGTGCCATTAACATTTTGAAGAATCCTATTATGCACTCCAAGACAAAGCACATCTCTATCAAATATCCTTATCTTAGAGAAGAAGCTCAAGAGAAGAAAGTGGTGTTGGAGTATGTTAGCACAAAGGAACAAATAGTAGATATCTTCACCAAGCCACTACCAAGGGACACTTTTGAGTATCTCAGAAGTAAGTTAGGGGTCCTACCCCTATCTTCTACTCATTGATCGAGTTCGGTGAAAGCATCAATTTGATGACTCAATCGAATATCTTTTAAGAGTTGATGCTGATTTACACACTTTAGGATGTTTTCTAAAGGTGTGCAGGAAATAGTGCAGGATACAATACATGAAATAGGAATTGAAGACAAAATGCCCTGACCGAGACTATGTTGACACATTATAGCAGGAATTCACTTCATATAGGAAGAAATTATGTTTTAGCTCTTTACTTGGGCATTGTTGTCAAAAGGGGGAGAAGACTGGAGAAGAAAGACTAAGAAAAGAGGAGAAGTCTAATGTATGGGGGAGATTTCTGATGATAGGAAGAGAGCATTTCAGAATCTCACAAACAACTAACAGCAATCCGAATCAATTAGGTCAAATCAATTGGTTTTGCCATCAATGCCAAAGGGGGAGATTGTTGGCATTTGGCATTATAACAGACAATGGGAGATTGTTGGCATTTCAATAAGGATATTGAGAAGGTTGTTGATGATTATGAATATAATTGATTAAGGATGATTTACTGTTTTAATATTATTATTTTGTCATTGATGTCAAGAAATTGATTTTCTAATTCAGTATGATGTTGCCATATCTTGAGAAGTATGATTTGATGAGTATAAAGATGTCAGTAAAAGACACAGAAAGAAGATAATGAATAAGGGGATGAATAAGGTATTCAATGGGCAACTATTACCGAGTCAGACAATGATGTGATCATGATGTTTAGATTGTTTTAACATCATACATATGTTGTAAATTCTAAGGTTAATACTATACTATGCTATCGAGCAAAGAACCTAGTCGGTAAACCCTAAGGAACCTAGTCGGTAAACCCTAAGGTTATCGCTATTGGTCAATGAAGGTGGAATGTCTACCGAGTGAATTTTAGTATTTACTGAGTTGTTATCGAGTTGTTACCAAGCTGTAACAAAATACATTAAATGGTTACATGCAGTATTTAATGAAGGAAGCTGATGAGTTGGAACTGATTAAATGATTGGTATGTTGTGCATGAAGTTTGTTAAAGAATCTATGGCAAAGGAAAATCGGCATGAAGATCTACAGTGCAGATTGAACTGCATTACCCTAGCACAAGTTCCAAGAAATGTATGCAAGTTCCTAGGTGGGGTAAAACATTTTTTAGATCGAAGGATACATTGAACCTGGACAAGTTTGAAGATCTGATGGCTATGATTGATCATGGGAAGTGTGATCAAAGAGATTAAGTGGTTAGTAATTATTTATAAATAGGGAGCTGTTGATAAACAATGTATACGGGCAAATGTATGCACAAGGATGCTACATAGTGATTACCGAGCATAGAAGCTTGAAGACCTGTTTGAATAACATAGTATAGAAGCCCAACAGATGGACAAGATTAGTTCTATGTCTAGATTGTATTGAGCAAATAAGAATTTGCTTTAGCATTTTAGATGTGAAGTTGCAGATAGATTTTTATTACTGTTATTTTGTGAAAGTGACAAAAAATCTCTTAACTGAGTGGACTTAACAGTCTTATTTGTAAAACCCTCTAGCAAGGTGACATTCTGATTGAGTGTTTGAAATCCTTTAACAAGGTCACTTCTAACAAGGTGAAGATCCTAACAGATCTGAGGGAAATCCCTTAATTGGGTCACATCTAGCAATGTGTTTGTAATCTTTAACAAGATTTTCTTTTAACGGAGCATACTCTAGAAGAGTATATTTCTTAGTGGTCCAAAATCCCACAGTGGTTTTTCCCTATTTGGGTTTCCACGTTAAATCTGGTGTTATGAGGTTTATGATGTTTATATGCTTTTGAGTTTGCATGTTTAGCAGTTTTGATTATAGTACTAAAGTATATGTTCCCGAGGTTGAATCTAATGTTTTTATGGAAGATTAAGTTTGTATGATTCACCGCCCCCCCTCTCATCTTGTTGGCTATTGGATCTGTACTTACAGTAAATATCAGAACTATCACATATTCGATTTAAAAATAAAAATTTATACACACACACATAGAGATATATATATATATCATATTTAACCCAAATCGAATTACACACTGTCTGCAGGTATGACTTTAACGACAATAAAAAAAAAAGTCAAACAACAAATATTCCATTGCATGCTACCCATGCTAGGGAGGAGGGTTTACCCCCCAACCCATGGCATGGAGGAAGGGGCTTCCACAACTATGGAAGGCTCCTGCCATGGAGTGGGGTGAGGGGCCTCCACAACCATGGAGAGATCCCCCCCCCACCGCTGTGGTGAGGGGACACCACAATAGTGGTGGCTCTCCCCACCACTGTGCATAGAGAGGTGCCACGATTGTGGTGCCCTCTCCCCACAGCATGGGGTTTGGGCTCCACGGCCCCCACAATTTCAATCAATTTTTTTTTTTTAAACACTCTTCTCTATGATTTCAAACAAAGGTATTTTTTTTAATTAATTTTTTTTCTAAAAAAAATCACAAAATGAAATTTCCAGCAACAAACAAAAAACAATCCTCTGCCTAGAAACAGGGTATGAAAATTTGTCAATAAATTGAATGGTAAAACATTCAAAATATTTTATTTAACAGTCTAAATCAAAGATTCAAATACCAAAATTTTAAAGATATTTCACAATCGAATTTTTCTTCCCAAACAAAAAATTGAGAAATTTCAAAACCCCATAAACCAATTTTACCCAAAAAGGGAAGGAATAAACTTCTTCCAATTTCACTAAATTTAGATTGAAATCCATCTATAAGAGAATTCTCAACAATAAATTATTTCCACAAACAAAAGAAGAAACAAAACAATCATATAATATCAGGAAATTTTAAAAAGAAGGACAAAGCAAAAGAATCAAGCATCCAAACTGCAAATGCTTTCCTGGGGGAAATTTGAGGAAGAGTCATCCCAATCGTCCCAAAATAGCCAAAGTTCACACTAAAACCCCAAAAACCAGTAGAGAGGTAGAATTTCTCTAGCATGAGAAAAGAATCCCTCTTTTTGAATATTTTTGGGTTATTCTACCAAGCGAAAAGCATATAGATGTTATAACAAAAGATTGAATAGGATAACATAGAGCATAAATGTCAAGGTAGATGAACATGGCAGTAATCAAATTAGATCATATGATTGTGGACTGAAAGATGAATCTATCAGACCTGAATCGATAATGCATGAACCTGCTCAGAACAGTGAACCTGACATTGCGGTAACATCAAAAAACTCAACTGTGGCTGAAGAACAACAAAAAGAGTTAGTAAGTTGAGAAAATTCAAAGACTCCCAGGTAGTGAAACTAAATCATTTTAAAGATCAAATCATTGGAGACAAAAGAAAAGGTGTGATGACTAGAAGAAGGCTAGATACTGAAGAGGTATGTTTGATATCTCAAATTGAACTAGAATCATTTCTTCAAGAAAGTAAAGATACAAATTTGATAATAAAGCAATGGAAGAATAATTAGATCAAATTGAAAAGAATAAGACATGGGAACTAGTTCCTAGACCTAAAGACAAGAATATTATTGGAACTAAATGGGTTTATAGGAATAAATTGAATGGGGAAGGTCAAATTGTGAGGAACAAGGCTAGATTGGTTTGCAAAGGTTATTCAGAGTAAGAAGGAGTTGATTATGGTGAGACTTATGCCCCGGTTGCAAGAATTGAAGTGGTAAGACTTTTTTTTGCTTATGTTGCACACAAGAACTACAAAGATATCAGATGGATAAAAAATGCACATTTCTGAATGGAGATCTTGAAGAGGAAATCTAGATTGAGAAACCTGACGGATTTTCTTTATCAAAACACAAGGACATGGTTAGCAGATTGAAGAAAACTTTATATGGACTAAAACAAGCTCCTAGGGCATGGTATGCTAGATTAGACAAATATCTTTCTAAGCTTGGTTTTAGCAAAGGTAATGTTGATAGTTGCCTATATTACAAAATTGAGCATGATGACATACTTATCATTGAATTCTTTGTGGATGATATCATTTTTCGAGGAGAAGATAGTCTATGCATGAAATTTGTTAAGGATATGAAGAATGAATTTGAAATGTCTATGATTGCTGAGATTAAATTTTTCTTAGGTTTGTAGATTACTCAGATTGATAAAGGTATTTTCATTTATCAAATTAAGTATGTGAAGGAGTTACTTAAGAAATTAAGACTTGAGAATTCCAAACATTTCGATACACCTATGATAGCTGGTTGCAAATTGTCAAAGGATGACGAATCCCCTAAAGTGAATCCAAGTAGATACAAATCAATGATTGGTGTATTGTTGTACTTAACTTAGAAAAGACCTAATATTATGAATGTTGTTTGTATTGCCTCTAGCTTTCAGTCAGATCCTAGAGAAACTCATGATATTATTGTTAAGAGGATATTCAGGTATTTGGCAGGTACAACAGACCTTGGGTTATGGTATCCAAAGAATGATGACTTCAGATTATGTGTGTAGCGTCGTAAATTGTACGCACTTGCTAGGGTGGTACAATTTCACACCTAGTTTAGCACCCACCTTGGTGCATTTTACATTTTGCATTGCATTTCTCCTTTAGCACTTAATTAATCAAATTAATTAGGTCTAAGGTCCTATTTCATCGTCCTCTACATCATAAAGTTGGGCCCTTTCGTTAAAGTGTGCCTTTTCATTTTATTCCTCCAATACATCATTTAATCAAAAACCCTAATTAAGTCCTATTTTGAACTTGGGGGCTTGGTTTCGGGGGTCAAAACATCTTGAAATCACCTGTAACTTTGGGATTCTCTCTAAAATCATCATATCCGATGGCCTTGAAAATTTGGTGAAAAGTTGTCAGGACCGTGGCGCCCGGAGTGCACATGGTCCCGGACATTTTTCCCAAAATTTTAGGAGCACAATCCAATCATAAAATAAAGCTTAACCCCAAGAAATTGGTGGGAAATTCAATCTCTAGGTCGGCCAAAAGACAAAATTATGACCTAGGGTTTCATACATAAGAGCTCTCTTTCTTCATTTGAAAGGATCCGATTTTTGTTTCAGGAACCTCATATGTAGCGAAAGAGCAGATCTTTGAAGACTTCAACAACATTCAACATCCCTCTATCAAGCATTTATCAATTTCATTCATCCATTTAGGGCTTGGAAGACATTGAAGAACAATAGGAGATTACCGACTGAAGATTGGCTTGTACCCCTCCCTTGGGGGTTGGGTATGATTTCATGTTGTTTTCATGTCTTTGCATAAGCTTCAATATATCCTTTATTCATGCTTTAGATCACTTTGTATCTTGATTTAGAGCATTTGCATCGTCATTTACAAGCAATTAGGGTTTACTTTCTAGGTTTCTCTAGTTTGCTTGCTTGCATTTTAGGATCTTGCACACACACAAGGTCTGCACACACAATACATTTTACAATACAACTTGGCTATTTGTGTAGGTGGAAATCACTGAAGTAGGGGTTTGACTAAGGCAAAACCCTATATAGCCGCCCGTACCCTTTTCAGATATAAGTGCAGGTTTCGGGACTCGGACGACGCCGCAGGTTACAGATCTGGGAAAAGCAGGTCGAGATAGCACTCCACACCAAATTGTAGAGAAAAAGACCTGGACAGGGGCATGGGGTGCCCTGGTCCTACCAGGATAGGGGCACTGGGCACCCTGGTCCCTGGGATAGAGGCGCTGGGCGCCCCGGTCCTCCTGACAGATAGCATTTTCGACAGTTTCCAGAGTGCAAGACAGCAGTTTCAGGAGCAGTTTCCGGCACTGTATCAGGATAATGGTGCTCATGCCCCCATCCCAAACATTTTCAATCAGATTTTGACTCCAGGTATGCATCTGCATTCTTATTTCATCCTTGTATTTACAGCTGTTCATTGTTTAATCTCAATTCTGCAATCTTGTTATTCGTTTGTGCATGCATTTTGGGATTAGGACTTGAACTTGCATCATTTTATCTTTCAATTACAACAAAGGAATAGAAATCCTAATAGGTAGCCCGTGGCTCTCTCTTTCACAAAAAGAAGTAGCCAATTGTGTGATACCTCTAGGCTCTTTCGTATTCCATAATGTGTGTCAAAAGGTAGGATTAGGGCATGTTAACCTAGTCTCTCTTTTTCCCCTACACATTTTGGTGAACCCAACGTGAATCTATCATTGCTTCCTCTTGCATTGCATTTGTTAGATCTAGATCTAGATTTAGTGTGTTTTCATTTCATTTTCATTAAAAAAAGAAAAAAAAAAAGAGAGTGTGTTTGTTTGCATTGTGTGTTTAAATTTTATGCAACCTTTATTTCAAAATGTCAGATTTTTATTTGTAAAATGTTCATGCTTATGATGATTATTATGAGTATAGCCAAGATGAATTAGATGAAGCTTTAGATGAGTTTTTGAACCCTAAGGATGCCAAACCTTCATTTTACCAAAGACTCATAAACCTTGTTACTATGCCATTTAGGTGTGATGAGAAAGATAAGTCGAATGGTTCCTCTCAAGGGTACATTCCTATCAACTCTTCCACTGAATCTAGTAACATGGTTGTTTTCAATAATCCCCTCTATGAGGAGATGTCTCCTTTTGAATCAAAAGATAAACCTTTTAATCGATATGATCATGCTTTGTTGGATGATGCTCTTGATGACTTTGTGGCTTTATCAAAATCTTTAAACAAGAACAAGACTTCTAAATTGGTTAACATGATAAACTTGAATGAGCATAACAATTCTCTCTTTGAAGTCCAAGGTGCTTATCCTTCTCCCACCTTTCAAGTTCCTAAATCACCTCTCCTTACTATCCAAGGAGGGTATGATCATGATTCCTTTCATACTCCGAATAAACCAATCATCACCATGCAAGGAAGAAAACCTATAAGTCCTTATAGTTATGCCAAGCAATTAACTAGAGAGAGTTATCATGCGGTTGCCCATACTTATCACACCAGAAATAATAGGCAGCCTAATCCTCCTCCTGTTATTCCAGTTTCTCTTCCTAATCCTCAACCAATTCTTCCACAAGCTCCCCATATTTCGCAAGTTATGGGTAGGGACTATGATCTCATAGAACAACTTAAAGCTACCCCTGCTAAGATATCCCTCTGGGATTTGATTCAATCATGGAATGTTACAAGATGCCTTGAAAGATTTGAATGTTCCTCCACTGAATACATCTAGTAATATAGCATCTTTGGTTAACTCTGTGATGAATCCTAAGGCTCAAATTGTGTTTACCCAAGATGAGTTGCCTACTAGTGAAATTCAACATCAATATGATCCCTTGATGATTGTGGTTATCATGAAAGACACTGCTATAAGACGAACACTAGTAGATAATGGCTCTGGCCTTAATGTGTGTAGCATTAATCTATTGCATAAAATGAATGTGGATACATCTCTCATTGAGCTTGACTCTCATCCCATTCGAGGCTTTGACAATGTGGCTAAGACTTCATTAGGTATTATCACCTTACCTCTCACAGTGGGACCTGTTACTTTGCCTACTCCTATCCATGTTATGTCGAGAAATTTAACATACAACTTGTTATTAGGAAGACCTTGGATTCACAGTATGCAATTTGTCCCCTCTACATTGCATAGACAAGTTAAATTTGTTTATAACAATAAGACATATACCTTGATAGGTGATACTAATTTCCAAGCTTGTCTACAAACATCTACTTCTAAAGGGGGTTCTTCTAAGCCATCCTCGTCTAGTGATGACTCTTTAAACAAGATGCCTATTGATGAATCTTTGCTCTCTGATGATCAAAATTCTTTGGATGAGTCTGGAGCTCCTGAAGAAGATTCTTCTCGACTTGAATCTACACATAAGAAGGATTTTGATCCTGAGAAGGTTCTTGCAGAAGACGATTGGGGATCTCTTGATTTCAATCCCACCTTTGTAGGTGAATATAAGGTTCCTTCTAGAGAGCTTAAATTTGAAAAGAAGGAAGAAGCTAAAAATCAATCAATCTTACTTGAACCTATGAGTAATAATTTTGTGGCTGCTTCTCAAACTTCTTCTCCTCACACCTCTAATTCTAAGGAGTTTGATTCTTTGTCTTATGAAAAACCACCTTCTCTTTCTTAAATGGCTAATCGTTATGGTCATGGTTTTTGCATTTTTGCTAAGCATGGGTATCATGGAAATGGTTGTGGCACTCACGAACAAGGGATAAAGGTTCCTCTAGAGACTAATTTTCACAATTATGCCTTTGGACTTGGCTATAATCACTGCAAACGCGCTAAAGCTTCTAAAAGACCATGCATTAGTGTTAATGCTATTTCTACATCTCTATCAATGCAACACCCTGAGTATATTGATGGGGATCCTTCATGTGCCTATGCTTTGGATGTCTTCCTTACTGATGATGCTTTAGCTGAATTCTTGGGAGCATATGACACTCTTCCTCGTTATCATCACAATAGGGGACTCCCTTATTGTTTAAATACTGAAGCCTATTTTGGAAAAGAGATCGATAATGATGAGATTGTGAAAGAATTCCCTCAGTTAAAGGATACTCCTCAACAAAGTAATCTTCTTATAAGTGACACCACTGATGTTAAGATGGATCCTTGCAAAGAGGACAGAGTTATTAAAATTGGAAAATGTTTGGATGAAGAGGAACAAAAACAATATGAAGATTTATTGCACGAATTCCCTGAGATCTTTGCTTGGACATACTCTGACATGCCTGGTATAGATCCTAAGATTGTCACTCATAATATTGTCTTAGTTCCCGATGCTAAGCCCATCAAACAAAAGATTAAAAAAATGAATCCTAAGGTGGCTCTGCTTGTTAAGGCTGAGATTGAAAAATTATTGGAGGCTGGATTTATTCGCCCTATTGACTATTCCCCATGGATTTCAAATATTGTCGCTGTGGCTAAACCAGATAATAAAATAAGAATGTGTACCAATTTTTGAGATTTAAATAGGGCTTCTTTAAAAGATGATTTCCCTCTTCCAAACATTGACATGATAGTTGATTCTACGGCAGGACATGCCTTGTTATCCTTCATGGATGGTTTTTCAGGATACAATCAAATTTTCATTAACCCTCAAGATCAATTCAAAACTGCTTTCACCACTCCTTGGGGTACGTTTTGTTGGATAATGATGCCTTTTGGACTTAAAAATGCCAGTGCAACTTATCAACAAGCGATGACCCTTATCTTTCATGATTATATGCATAAGATTTTAGAGGATTATGTTGATGATATTTTAGCCAAATCCATTCTTCGCATAGATCATATTAAAATCCTTCGTCAAATCTTTGAAAGAATTCGTAAATATCACATGCGCTTGAATCCCCGAAAATGTGTTTTCGGTGTGGATAGTGGAAAACTATTAGGATTCATAGTTTCACATCGTGGGATTGAGGTGGACACTAAGAAAATAGATGCTATTGTCAACATGCCACCTCCTAGAAATGTGTCTCAACTTAAAAGCTTACAAGGAAAGATTCAAGCTATTCATAGGTTCGTATCTCAACTTGCAGATCGTACCTTTCCTTTTACTCAACTTCTCAAAAAGAATATCACTTTTCAATGGAACGAAGATTGTCAGCAAGCATTTGAAGATTTAAAAGTGTATTTGGCTAGTCCTCCTATTCTTCAACCTGCCGAACCTTCTAAACCCTTCCTTCTGTATACAGCTGCTTCCTCTCATGCTCTCACAGCATTGTTGGCACAACATGATAAAGATGGTAAGAAATGTCCGGTTTATTACATAAGTCATACCGTACTCGATTATGAGACCCGATATTCTACGATAGAAAGACAATGCTTGGCCTTGGTGTTTGCGACTCAAAAATTGAGACATTATCTTTTAAATTCAGAAGTCCACGTCATGGTAAAGTTTGATCCTTTGAAGCATCTTTTCTCTAAAACTGATTTATCAGGACGCCTAGCTAAGTGGGTTATGATGTTAACTGAATTTGACCTTAAATTTGTTTCTCAAAGAGCGATTAAAGGGCAAGCATTGACCAACCACTTAGTTAAGGCCCCTTCACCTTTCTCCTTCCCTAATTCTGAGTCTTTCCCCGATGACTTCATTTTTTCTATAGAAAAAGATGAAACTTGGGAATTATACTTTGATGGTTCTAAGTGTCGTACGGGATCAGGGGTAGGTGTTGTTCTGATTTCTCCTACAAGGAAATCTATTCCCTTATCCTATTGTCTAAATTTCCTGTGTACCAATAACATTGCTGAGTATGAGGCTCTTATAGCGGGAATAAAAGCAACCTTAGCTCTGAATATAAAGCACATACATATTTATGGAGATTCTCAATTGATTATAAGACAAGTAACAGGATTGTATCAAGCAAAACAAGACAAATTATCACAATATAAAGATCTTGCTATCTCTTTATTACAAAAATTTGATTCTTATACCATGGAACCTGTTCCTTGAAAAGATAATCGACATGCGGATGCAATGGCATGTGTGGCTTCTCTTGTATCTTTAGAGGACCCTGTGGTTGATCTTAAATTTGTTATTCACAACCTTATTTCTCCAGCTATTGTAGACGATTCTAGCTTGGTAACATGTTGTGGCTTTGTAGATTCAGATGAATGGTATTTGCATATCGTAAGATATTTGACTGATGGTACCTTTTCTGATTCCGCCAATAGGAACACTAGGGCTAGAATCTGCAAGCTGTCTACTAGGTATATCATTCTTTCTAATGTCCTTTACCGAAGGGGTTATGACGGTCTTCTCCTTCACTGTCTTAACAAATCAGAAATCCTCGTTGCTCTTGAAGAGGCACATTCAGGTGCCTGTGGGGGGCATTTCGGAGGCAAATCTTTGGTTCAGAGATTGCTTCGTATGGGATACTAGTGGCAAACTATGCAGAAGGATTCTTTTTCATTTATTAAGAAATGTCATCAATGTCAACAACACAATAATCTGATTCATGCTCCTGCCCAAGAACTTCATTGTCAAGTAGCTTCTTGGCCTTTCTCCGCATGGGGTTTGGATCTCATTGGTAAAATCTCTCCTCCTTCATCTCAAGGACACACCATTATAACTACAACAGATTACTTTACGAAGTGGGTAGAAGCTATTCCTCTTCGCTCTACTACTGCTGAAGTGATTTGTCAATTTCTTCTAGAAAACATCATTTCTCGATTCGGGATACCTTCCACTATAATCTCAGATAATGGGACATTATTTAAGAACAAGGACGTGAAGAAATTCCTTGAGAAGTATCATATCAAACATCGATTTTCTACACCATACTATCCTCAATCAAATGGTCAATCCGAATCATCCAATAAGATAATTGAACAAATTCTTCGCAAAATCGTGAATAAGCATGGTAAGGATTGGAGTAATCAGCTAATCTATGCTCTTTAGGCCTAGTGAACGAGTGTACGAATTGCTACAGGAACTACTCCTTATAATCTTGTTTATGGTGCTGATGCTATTATGCCTTTAGAGTTAGAGATTCCATCACTTAGGGTTTCTCTCAAAGGTATAGTAGATGATGACTCTTATAGAGAACAACGACTTCAATAGCTTGAGATGCTTGATGAATAGCGTATAAACGCTCTTGAGCATATTCAAGCGTATCACAAAACTCTACAATGAAGCTATAATGATAAGGTTATTCAATGTTCCTTCTCAGTAGGTGACTTAGTCCTCTATGAGAATTAGCGCAATGTGAATGCCTTACCTGCAGAAAAGGGAAAATTTAGTCCTAATTGGCTTGGACCATATATTGTTATTGAAGATTATGGATCAGGTGCTTACAAGATAATAGATGTAGATGGTACGCCTCTTAAAAAACCTATAAATGCTATGCACTTGCGTAGATATTATGCTTAATTCTTCATTCCTTATTTATCTTCTTTTCAGTTCTTCAACATTGGGTAATATGTTAGTATCTCCTAATTAGAGCAAAATAGAATTAAATGTTATGGTGTTTAATCTATATTGCTTCGTTCTTGACAAGCGTGTTTCTTTACTTTATAGTTTGTCTTGAATTCATTTATGTAAATTGTAAAAGATTTACATTTCCATTATGCTAGCATATTTTGCAATGTCTTATGTGTTAAGTAGAATTGTATCATGTTGTGTTTAAGTTCAAAGTTAAATCACATTAGTTATATGATTCTTAGACTTAAGGCATATTTCTTTCCTATCATCAATGTAGTACTTGATTAAATATTTTAATTAAGTCACACATGTATCAATTTAATCATGGAGCATTAAGAAATCAATCACATGGAAATTAAATCCTGAACATACATGTACATCTACCAAATGTATTAGATTTAATCAAAGCAAAATATACATTGTTTTAAGCATTAAAGATAACACATTTGTGACAAAAGAGAAGCATGTATATATATATGTGTGTGTGTGTGTGTGTGGATCATATACAAATATAGGTCACTGTACATCCAAAATCATCATAAAATCATCTCCTATCCCTAGGGCTGGTGGCTAGAAAGTGACGACTAGATGCTCCCTCCTGATCTAGCCGTGCAGGTGGAACCATAGGTGTGTAGCGTGATATAGACCATGAGTGACTCCGAGAGGAACTCCTACGATCCCTATCCATAAGGATCACGTGATAGGAGGTAGCCTCGGCCTGAGCTACTGCTAGATCTCGATGTGCCTGCTGAAGGTTCTCTGATAGAACTCTCTCTCTCTCCCTCCATATGTCTACCTGTACTCGGAATGGGGAAAACAAGTCCTCATGCCAACCCATGTTCCCCTGAGGTCTATAAGCAATCTGGGAGGAACTAGGGATCTGTTCCATCGTGGAAATGTCTGTCACTGCTTGCTGAATCAGTGAATGCCGCTCCTGCACATTAGCTGTAGCAGTAGAATAGATTTTTGTATTAGTACCATTCTATATCATCAAAACATTAATCAATCAATATAAACCTACTATACCTGGATCTCCCTCACACCAGTAGGGATCATGGTATGGTAGCATCTGTGACTGGGAACTACTAGGCTCCCCTCGCTCGAATAATCTATGCATGATGGGTGTAGGCTGGATGGTACTAGAAATAGGTCTCCGTATCGCCTCGTGTTCCCCCTTTTGGGGAATAAGAGGAGGATCTAGAGCTATGGTATCATCTCCTGAATGGTGGGGAGTTGCATCTGACCCCTCCTCATCATCTCTATCCTCCTCCTCCTCATCATCCTCATCCTCATCCTCATCCTTGTCCTCATCCGCATCCTCACCTGCATCCTCCTCATCCTCATCTCTATCCATGTCCTCCTCCTCCTCCTCCTCGGCACTAGGCTGATCTCCTATGGGTGGATCAAGATCTCCTACCTCCTCATGACCCTCTCCCTCCTTTGACTCCTTTGACCTAGATCCCTGGTCCTCATCTCGGTCTCCATGTCTCCATGGTCCTGGATGGCCCGTCGAGTGATCTAGTGGAAAGATAGGCCCTGGGTATGATCTCATAAACCATGAGACATACCTGCGCTGTGCTCCAGGCTCTGCAGAGTAATCAGTGACTACATCTTGATCAGATCCCTCTATATCTGTAGTCTTGATGTCATCTATCATCAGCCTCGCTACTGCTCTAGGTTTGGGAAGGACTCGTGAGTGTCGAGTATAGATGGGTACATCGGCTGGAACGCACTGCTCTAGCCCAAACTGCCTCCGTACTTGGTCGAAGTAGAATGGGACTATGATATGTGAATATCATCCCTGCAGTAGGCGGTTCCTCTGTAGGCATGCTAACTATCTCTCCATCCCATCCCATCTATGCATCCGCAAATAGGGTCTCCATATGATCACCTCAGCTGTCAATCTGTCAAAAATCACTCTCCAATATAGCAGATCTCTAAATCTCCACTCGCTGGTAAGTGGATAAGAAAACACCCTAGCTCGCTCGCTAGCCGTACTCATCAAAAAGCTGACAGACCTGGTGCATGTGAAGTGCTCAAATATCCACACCTGCAAAAGTGTGCATGTCATCAAGCTGCAACCCTGTCCAAACACATACTCCTCAAGGTCATGATAGAGATGTGCAAGCATACTCCGACCCCAAGCATATACTCTCCTATGTCTCTCCATAGCTCTGATGCACCATGTGAGACCTCCATGCATGTGTGTACCTCACCCATTAGGGCAAACAGCTAGTGCTATGATGGTGATCATAAGATGTCTCATAAGGGGAACCTCTCCTGTAGGATGTAAGAGCCAGTTGACCATGATGCGACCTCTCGTCTCGCTCAGCATGACTCTCCCTATGCAATATACCTACTCCCTCTGATGGTCCTCCGTAGACCGATCAGTCACGTATGTCACAGTAGTTCCTCTGATAGGAAGATGAAGTATGTAGTACACATCCTCAAGTGTAACCGTCAGCTCCCCTACTGGAAGATGGAATGTACATGTGTCAGGATCCCATCGCTCCATCAGTGCCATCAGCATCACAGGATGGAACCAAATGGCTGGCATGAGGATCGCATACCATAAACCCACGATCGACAATGTGTCTCTCTCTGCCTGAGTCAGCTGCAGAATTTGATCTCGCAAACTGCGAAGAATCTGTCCCGCCGTATGCTCTCTCATGTATGGGAGACCTTGCAACACAAAAACATAACTATAATCAATACTCAATCATCAAAATCATTCACGCAAACTGTTGAACATCGTATGCTAACCCTGATGTCTCTCACTAAGTCCTGATTGGGACCATGGCACCCTGTCAGGGACCATGGCACCCTGAAGGGACCATGGCACCCTGTCAAGGACCATGGCACCCTGAAGGGACCATGGTGCCCCACAGGGACCATGGCGCCCTGGGTGGGACCCATGGTCAGATTCCAGGGCCCCTAAATGATCACAGAAAGTCAAAATGCAGAAAATCAAAAGTCAACATTCAGTCAACTCACCTCGTCTAGTGGCTCGTCATCGATCACGGCCTGGCACAGGATCTTAATACTCGTGGGATGCTTCGATCATCATGAACGCATGATGATGGCTATGTGGGCTCTGCTGCAATGAACAGTATTCTGAAATCAACAAACTGACAAATGCAAATGTCACTTTCAAAGTATATACTTTCATTCCTTTACCTTTACTTTCGAAACCCTAATTTTCCTTTATCACTCATTTCATCATAACTTGAGTTTGGGAGATGCAATTTTTGAACCGTTTGTTGCGTAGGAATCATATTTTCATTCCCCTACTCTCGGGATGTTCCAAAAAGTGCTTTGATGAAGCCTATTCAGTGAACATCCCTCATCAATACTCTCTTACACAATTTGTTGTAAGTAAACATGCTACCCTGTTTCACCTCCCTAATAAGCAAGTCAAAATAGGGGGGCATATAGCTACTCACAAATTTCATCACTTTCCTTAGTAAGCATTAGGTGATTTTGTGATCTAACGTGTGTTTTGTAGGGTGTGGTTCCTAACTATGTACTGCAAATACCACTGGGGGCTTCGTCTGACAACTTATGGATATATCCTTTTTCAAATGATGTTTACTTTTCTGTACTTTAGCTTGCATATGCACGTAGTACTCATATGACCGCTAAAGTGGGGGCTAAATGTAGCGTCGTAAATTGTACGCACTTGCTAGGGTGGTACAATTTCACACCTAGTTTAGCACCCACCTTGGTGCATTTTACTTTTTGCATTGCATTTCTCCTTTAGCACTTAATCAAATTAATTAGGTCTAAGGTCCTATTTCATCGTCCTCTACATCATAAAGTTGGGCCCTTTCGTTAAAGTGTGCCCTTTTCATTTTATTCCTCCAATACATCATTTAATCAAAAACCCTAATTAAGTCCTATTTTGAACTTGGGGGCTTGGTTTCGGGGGTCAAAACATCTTGAAATCACCTGTAACTTCGGGATTCTCTCTAAAATCATCATATCCGATGGCCCTGAAAATTTGGTGAAAAGTTGTCGGGACCGTAGCGCCTGGAGTGGACATGGTCCCGAACATTTTTCCTGAAATTTTAGGAGCACAATCCAATCATAAAATAAAGCTTAACCCCAAGAAATTGGTGGGAAATTCAATCTCTAGGTTGGCCAAAAGATGAAATTACGACCTAGAGTTTCATACATAAGAGCTCTCTTTCTTCATTTGAAAGGATCTGATTTTTGTTTCAGGAACCTCATATGCAGCGAAAGAGTAGATCTTTGAAGACTTCAACAACATTCAACATCCCTCTATCAAGCATTTATCAATTTCATTCATTCATTTAGGGCTTGAAAGACATTGCAGAACAATAGGAGATTACCAATTGAAGATTGGCTTGTACCCCTCCCTTGGGGGTTGGGTATGATTTCATGTTGTTTTCATGTCTTTGCATAAGCTTCAATATATCCTTTATTCATGCTTTAGATCACTTTGCATCTTGATTTAGAGAATTTACATCGTCATTTACAAGCAATTAGGGTTTACTTTCTAGGTTTCTCTAGTTTGCTTGCTTGCATTTTAGGATCTTGCACACACACAAGGTTTGCACACACAATACATTTTACAATACAACTTGGCTATTCATGGAGGTGGAAATCACCAAAGTGGGGGTTTGACTAAGGCAAAACCCTATATAGCCACCCATACCCTTTTCAGATATAAGTGCAGGTTTCGGGACTCGGACGATGCCGCAAGTTACAGATCTGGGAAAAGCAGGTTGAGACAGCACTCCACACCAAATTGCAGAGCAAAAATCCTGGACAGGGGCATGGGGTGCCCTGGTCCTGCCAGGACAGGGGCGTTGGGTGCCCTGGTCCCTGGGACAGAGGTGCTGGGCGCCCTGGTCCTCCTGACAGACAGCATTTCTGACAGTTTCCAGAGTGCAAGACAGCAGTTTCAGGAGCAGTTTCCAGCACTGTATCAGGACAGCGGTGCTCGCGCCCCCGTACCAAACATTTTCAATCAGATTTTGACTCTGGGTATGCATCTGCATTCTTATTTCATCCTTGTATTTACAGTTGTTCATTGTTTAATCTCAATTCTGCAATCTTGTTATTCGTTTGTACATGCATTTTGGGATTAGGACTTGAACTTGCATCATTTTATCTTTCAATTACAACAAAGGAATAGAAATCCTAATAGGTAGCCCGTGTCTCTCTCTTTCACAAAAAGAAGTAGCCAATTGTGTGATACCTCTAGGCACTTTCGTATTCCGTAATGTGTGTCAAAAGGTAGGATCAGGGCATGTTAACCTAGTCTCGCTTTTTCCCCTACACAATGTGCATATATAGATTTTGATTGGGTAGGAGATGTGGATGACATGAAGAGCACTAATGGCGATGCATTGATTCCTGGGAAGAAGTTGGTTTCATGGCTTAGCAAGAAATAGTCATGTACTTCATTATCTATTGCTGAAGTGGAATATTTAGCTGTTGCTACCAACTGTACTCAAATTTTACTAGATATAAGGGTAAGTTATGATGAGCCTATTGTTATACACTATGATAATACTGTTGCTATTGATATGTCAAAAAATATGGTATTTCATTCCAAATCAAAACGCATTTCTATAAGGTACAATTTCTTGAAGGAAAAGGTTGAAGAAAAGGAAATCAGATTGGTTTATGTGCCTACTAAGGAGCAGATTGTAGATACTCTAACTAAACCATTTCCTAAAGATAAATTTGAATATCTCAGAGATCAATTAGGGGTTACCAACCCTCCAGAAGAGACTTAGAGATGTAGGAATGCATCAATCCGGTAAGCTTATCAGATATTTTCTTTGATCTGGGTTGATGAGATGATGCTACTACTCAGGGGGATTAGTTAGTTGTTTGGTTCAATATTTTTGACTTGGTATCCATCCTTTTTCATTTATGTCAAAGGGGGAGAGGTGGTATTCATGTGAAAATAAATCATATCTTTAAGGGAGATTGTTGGCATTCCTTGGCACTTGGATGTTTTTCACATTTAGTGTTGCCATCAATGCCAAATGGGGAGATTTTTGGCAATATGTTGGATTTAGTTAAGTATTGTCATTGATGTCAACATTGCATCCCAGATGGAGGCTATCTCAGTTAGACCTATCCCAATTAGTCTTGGTGATCATCTTGGTTTTGGCTATGATTTTGATCTGATATGATCAGATCTCTAGAATTGGTTTTGGATGCTTACTCTGGATGGTTATTTGTTTGTCATATTTTGTAGGTTCATGTTTTTGTGCTTCGGTAACTATCACTTATGTTCTTGGTTGGTATTTTCTGGTACCAATTAGTTTTACTGGTAAGTGATATTTGGTGTTTTGGTTAGACAATTTTGGTTCGGCTTATGGAATCAATTTCTATCATGCTAAAGGTGCTTCTTGATCATACTCTAAGTATTTGGTGTCTTTGTATTGGCTAGCGTTCTGTTATGGTGATCCTATTTGGATCCAGTTAGAATTTCTATGTTACTCCACTAAGGGTTTCTACCAGTTGGTGAAGCATGTTGGATTTTGATCTTAGTGGATTTTCTGACTGATGGAATTGTTTGGTTACTTGATTTAGGTCCATCTTATGTAATATAAATCATAATATTGGTCTGGTGATACCGTGTAATGTAATTTTTGTTATTATGGGTTTATGTGTTTAAGGTTTAGCCAACCTTGTTAATAAGGTTGATGATCTGTATTTATAGGTGACGTATTCATGTAATTTGTATATCGATGGATGGATGGGATTGATGGTTATGTTTGCATTATCAGAGGAAGGTTTATGTTGGAATAAGTGATATATCATTTAGTGAAGGTTTGTGTATTATAGGCCAGACATTTGTGCTTAACTGGAACCATATCAAGCATTAGGAGATGCTACTTTCACAGTTCATTCTTTCTAGATTGTAGTCTGATGTTTTTGTAAGTCAATGAGACTTCTTTTTTATGATGAGCAGTGAGCTCTAGGTGGTTGGCCTGATTGTAAGTGCAACCCCCATTGTAATTTCACATAATGTTGTAGAAGTATTATCTAATTGTGGGTAGGGTTTCCCATAGTGGTTTTTCCCTTTACTGGGATTTCCACGTCAAAATATTGGTGTTGTGTACTATTCTTTCATGTTCTATCCTTCATTGTGTTGATTTTTTTTGCTCTAGTTTAATTTGTTTTGATATGCATTAGTTCTTATTTCTTATGGTAAACTGATTCATCCCCCCCACCCTTCTCAGTTTACTCCCAGTATCAGATCTGTCTAACAGTTAATACATCAAGTCTCATAAAAATACATAATGATTACATCAAATTACAACTGCCATGAAGGCATACATAGAACATATGATACAACCGACCACATAAGGTCCAAGGATACAAATATGATCCAAGCAGAACAAAGAGAATCTAGCTGGTACAATGGAATGAAGAAAATCCAAGAGATACATTTGAAGCACATGCAAAGCTAATCCCTTGCAACAAAGCACAAACAAAATACCCGATGGAAAGTGGCAGTACCACCCAACAATGTGGCCCAAACTGGAACCACCCCTTTGTGCTAGGAGATAGTAATAAGGCCCTCAAGAAAACCACAACAAAGAATCACATGGTCTAACTGGTACACTGGGTACTCACATAAGGCATAAGCATACAAATAAGACTCTCACGAGAGTGCTCCAAGTAAATACAACGCATGACTACACACTAGTGAACATAAGGGAAAAGTGTCATCACGTAGCTAGTATTGGCTATTCTAGTAGGCCTCCATAGGCCCTGGTCCCCATCCTGGGTTATCTTGGTAGTCTCTCCTGAACCCTCTGCCAGCATCCATGACTCATGCGGACACAACAAACCTCTCGTGAAGATAAGGTAGTTGGTTTCCATTCCAGGCCTTCCCACTGCATCCTGAGTCTGTACTAGCACTCAACCATGACCGAGACATAGTTAATCTTGATTAATGTTTTAAACCCAACCCCAGTGTATTAATTAAATTATCACTTATTACTCAACTTCCAAGGGGTTATCCTGGTAGCCACTTTGGGCTTCGGCCCCCACTTAGAAGCCACTCTTCCTTATGACACTACACAATCTCCAAATAACCCCAAAGCAAATCACAGAAGCCAACTAACACAAGGAGTTGAAAAATAAAACTGAAGAACAACTTGGTTATACAAACCTTCTACCAATGTTAAACCAAAAAGAGGTGTGAAATGAACAACTGGTCTACTCACAAGACAATACCACAACCAAAATAAAGCAAGTACAACCACAATCAACACTTAACTAATTATCTTGGATGACACACTCGCATTCAACAATATACCAACATGAACATGAAAATGTCTTTCAAATCAACACCAAAATCTACCAATTGGAGAAAATAATCAAAAGGGTACACTTCCACTCTAAACACATCCATGTTAAGGAATCATAACAATCACTCAAAATATAATTAAAAGTTAATGTTATCTAATTGCAACTCTTTCAATAAACTGACTCCTTCATGATAAGAAAATCCATAATAACGCATAAAAAGGGTCTAGGTAAACATACACCCAAATAAACTTGCATAATGCTTGATTTAAAAACCATACACCCTTTTAAAAGAATAAAAACAACTCGGAGACTAAATAAGCCATCATTTAAAGAAAATATAAATCTTTTCAATTTAAGCCAATTTGGCTATAAACAAATTCCATTTGCATTCAAATTTATAATTAATGAAAATAAGAATTAAATATATTTGAAAACTAGAATCATTATTTAAGTCAAAATAGATCTTTCTAATTAAAAATCATACTGATTAAATTTAATTGATGACTATGCATATAGCCTTTATTTTCACAAAATAAATTACGATTGTATCGAATCAATCTTAACATTTACTTCATATTGCTAATTCCAAAATAAATATTACACACACACACACAAACACAGATATATATATATATATATATATATATATATATATATATATATATATATATATATATATATATATATATATATATATATATATATATATATATATATATATATATATATATATATTCAAATCGAAATTCGATAATCCTTTTAAAATCAAAATTCTGCTAAACACCATATTCCATTTAAAAATACAAATTTACACACACACACACAAAAAAAAAAAAAAAAAAGCCAATTCATATTTAATCTAAATCGAATTATGCATTGTCTGCAGGTATGATTTTAACGACAATTAGAAAAAAACAAAGTCAAACAACAAATATTCCATGGCATGCTACCCATGTTGGGAAGGAGGGTTTACCCCCCAACCCACAACATGGAGGAAGGGGCTTCGACAATTGTGGAAGGCTCCCCCCATGGAGTAGGGTGAGGGGCCTCCACAGCCATGGAGAGCTCCCCCCTCCCCCCTCCCCACGATTGTGGTGAGAAGACACTACAACAGTGGTGGCTCTCCCCACCACTATGGGTAGAGAGGCACCACGGTTGTGGTGCCCTCTCCCCATAGTGTGGGGTTTGGGCTCCATGACCCCACAATTTCAATCATTTTTTTTTTATAATTTAAAAAAAAACACACTCTTCTCTATGATTTTAGACAAAGGTATTTTTTAATTCCTGCTTGGCACGAGATCCTTATCCTCTCAGTGCTTGCCCCATGGAAGTGATTATTCAACAACTGTCTCGTTTTGCCTAGAGTGAAATTAAAAAAAATCCCAAAATGATATTTCCAGTAGCAAACAAAAAACAATCCCCTACCCAGAAACAAGGTATGAAAATTTGTCAACAAATTGAATGGTAAAACATTCAAAATATTTATTTAACAGTTTGAATCAAAGATTCAAATACCAAAATTTTAAAGATATTTATAGTCCAATTTTTCTTCCCAAATAGAAAATTGAGAAATTTCAAAACCCCATGAACCAATTTTACCCAAAAAGGGAAGGAATAAACTTCTTCCAATTTAACTAAATTTAGATTGAAATCCAGCTATAACAAAATTATCAACAATAAATTCTTTCAATAGAAAAAAGAAGAAACAAAACAATCACACAATCTCAGGAAATTTTAAAAAGGACAAAGAAAAAGAATCAAGCATCCAACCTACAAATGCTTTGCTAGAGGAAATTTGAGGAAGAGCCATCCCAATCCTCACAAAAATGTGAGAGTTCACACTAAAACCCCAATAACCAATAGAGAGGAATATTTTCTTCAGCATGAGAAAAGAATCCCTCTTTTTGAAAAATTTCCAAACTATAAAGTAATTTCACCAAAAAATATATTTTAGGGCGCAATTTCACTTTTGATAAAAAATGAAAATCTAATTTTTTAAACATTTACATTTTTTCATTTAAAATAAAATTCCCTCTCACACACCAAAGTTAACATGCTATTTAATCCCTTTTTTAAAAAGTAAAAATGACTTTTTATAAATATGCAAGGCATAAAAATAAACCCACTATATGATAAATTTTAAACAATAATTTAAATCAATCAACCTAGCATGCTTGCTTTATTAATTTAACCATAAAATGGTACCCATAATAATTTATCCCTATTTAACTCATAAACGCAATTCACATAAAACATCACTAGAAGAATAAATAAAGTCACAAAATGCATAACACACAAAACTCAACTTAAACAAAAATGAGACATGACCCACATGCCAACGTTAGAATAACGACCTACTTGGTGATCCGACAAGGTTGACAAAAGACTGATAACGCTCACAATCGAGCAAGACTAGGGGTAACATTAGGGCCTTAAAACCATCTCCTCCACTTCCATCGGGTTAATTAGGTACGCTCAGACCTATGGAGCCAGGTGGAGTCGATACCTTCTACTTGCAATTCTTGCATCACCGAACCATGCATACATATATATATATATAAAAATACAGTAAACACACCAGTGAAGGAGAATCATGACTTTATGTGTCTCACTGAAGTGAGTGATAGGAAATCATCTCCTCACACCCCATGCACTTTCCACACATACATGACAATATATACATAGAGAAACTCACACGTGAAGTAAATGTGAGTCTATCGTTGGTAACACATAAATAAACTTACCATTTCATCATTTATAAAATAAAATGCATAAGAAAAGTTAACATCTACTCATTCAAAGAAATAGTGCCTAATCAACATCTACTCCTCAATAAGCAATAATGCATAATCATGTTCAACAAATCATACTCCAAAGCATCATACCGAAATAACACATCACAATCATAATGAATCAACCATCCACGTAAGCCATTGAAAATTCAACCATGGTCAACGAGTCAAAAAGGGTCTGATTAGGGTAGGGGTACTACATCCTCCCCTCCTAAAGTTCGAATTACTCCTGGAAGTCACAAGGCTAGGATGGGACAACAAGGACACCTAAGTCATCGCACTCACATAACATAACCGAAAATCTTAACTTAACTTAAGGAGAATGCAATCCACAAAATAAATATACTAATGTATAGAAATCAACATCCCAAATAAACTATATTAACATAAACATTTCCTGCCTTTTCTAAATCAATTAGTTAACATTGAACAAATCTTCCTTTTACATTCCTCAATTATGAAAATCAATGTGTTAAAAGAGTTACAACAAGATGTGTCATCTTTTATTACCTATATTAAACATACTAACAACCTTATTCAACTTCTAGGAACCACTATTCCAACATACATTCATACAAGAAAAGATCTTCTACAAAAATCCTTATCCAAAAGTTTACATATCGTATTGTACAAAGCATCATAACTTAGTCTATCCAAACATGAAAAACATTTATTTTACATCAATAAGCACCATAAAGATGATATTTACCTGTCTACTACAACATCCTAATTATGCACACTTCACTGCATTACTAGGTTAACCACAACATAATCTCATATCTAACTCTAAAATTCAGTCGTAACTAATATTTCATACTAACTCTTAGGTACATAATGCATACACATTAAATGAATAAAGGTTCTATTAGGATTCCCAAAGATACTCAGAGGGGGGGTGAATTAGTATCTGACTGGCTTAGTAATTTTCTTAACTTATAACATGAAAAGCATATTGAAACTGTGTACCAGTAAACCAGAAATAATGCAGTGAATAAGAACAACAACCACAACATGAAAAGCACACCATAACACAATATTTTCATGAGGAAACCTGGTGTGGGAAAAACCTTGGTGGGATTTGTGACCCACAATATTCGCTTACTGGCCAATAAGGGAATATTACTGTTTACAATAGGGGCCTGCACATGTAGGAAGGCCAAGTGCTAGAGCTCATTGCTCAGATACAAAATAAGTCACACTGACTTACAAAATTAGATTATACAAATCCAATGTCTTGTACTGCTTCAAATTAGCATCTACTATGCTAGATTTAGTACCGATTTAAGCTCTACAATATACATAAACCCTTATCCTAATAATTCGCACATTAGGTCTGCTATTTCTTTTTTTTTCTTCACTCTCAAAATGATCTACAATGATCTGATACATATATGAGTCATATTACAATCCACCATGTCATCTTACAAAATATTTTACAATTAATTACAAAATACATTTATACAAAATTCTTGGTAGCCAGGGTGCCGGTAATCTTCTTTTTTGGTGTCAGTGATCTGTATGTCGGTGTAGAGTCTACCGGTGTCGGTGCTTATGTCTACCTACCGGTATCACATGATTGTAGGTTTCCATCAATGACAATACCTTCAATCACCTACAATTTCTCATTGGAGTGTGCATTTTCCAACAATCTCCCCCTTTGGCATTGATGGAAACACTCATGAGAAAAATCAAAAAGTGTCCAAAATGATGTCCAAAAGGAATCTACCAAAATTGTCTTACCAAAATTGTGTGCCCAAAAATGTATGCTCCCCCTAAGCTGATGATGTCCTGTTCTAATCATTTTTCTCATCTCACTACTCCCCCTTTGACATCAATGACAAAGGTTGTCATTCACCGTCAGTGGAGTGTGGATCCTATCGATATTTTTGTAACCGGTGGGTTACAATTTGGAAAATATCTACCAAAACCAAATTTAAACTGCCACTAAATCTTTTGCTATCTGTTAAAGCCTCTTGTGTTCTCTGAACTATGCCAGTGAGTATGTGCATTTTCTCTTCCGGTGTCTTAAGTCCAGGAACCAAAGCCTCAAAAATTTATTTTCTCAAAGAAATGAGGTAGTCTAGTTTGGGACCAAGTTTACATTTTAAGCTCTTTGCCTTATCCTTTATTTTCTCTTTGTCCTTTTCTAACTTCTCAATTTTCTCTTCAAGATCTGCAATTTTCTTTTCTATTTCCAAAAATGAATCTGATGTGCCTATTAGATTATCAACAATATTGTTTATTTCAGTTTGAGTTTTGTTGATCTCCAAATCTATATCCTGTGTCAAGATGTCGGTTTTGCAAGTATCCCTCTACAAATTCTTGAAATCCAAAATTGTTTCTCCTAATGCCAGTAATAAGGTTTTAGTTTGTTCCTTATTCTTCTTTACTATTTCCTCAAAGAATTTCTCTTTCTCCTTATTCATCCTTTCTTTGAATATGTCTTCATTGATTTGATCAACTGTCAAAATGTTGCTGGTGATGAATTTAGACAATGTGTCTTGTTGACCTAAAGAATCCTTATTATCCACAATGCACTTGGGTGCTACCAATTTAAGAATAGGAATTGTGTCATCAATAGCCTTATAGGCTTGTGCATTACACTCTGTGATTTTCTTTATTGAGTCCAGTAAGACCTCTGTTACATGTGTAGGCCGGAATTCTACCATAGAAGTACCAGATGTCTGCCCAACTATTTTCTCAATATCCATGCCATCGGTTGTAGTAATAACCTTACTTGTTTCGACCTCTGGTAGGTCAGTTTGTGTTTGCATTTCTATTAGCAAAGGTTTGGGCTTTTCAGTTTTAGCCGGTGGCACTGTCTCAGTCTGAACCTATGTCTCATCCTATTCATGTTTTGGTTTCTCCATATGTGTCTCTGAAGGTTTTTATGAGCTCATAACAATCAGTTTCTTAGGTGTAGTTTCTGTATGCACTTCTAGTTTCTTTATTTGTACCTCTGTACTGTCCATTGCCGGTTCTCCTGGTTGTTTTTCAATTTTATATACCGGTTCTTCTAATATTCTACCAGTGGTGTCCTCTGCTGGTTGCTCTGTTAGAGTAGGTTTTTCTGTGCTTATGTTTACTGTGTCATTAACCTCAACCTCAACTTCTGTAGCCGGTGACTCAGTAGTCACTTCTTCCTTTTTATCCTTAGTGTAGTTTCTCTGTCAACCACAACATTTACCTCTTGTGTATCTATATTCATAGTGTACAAAATTTTGGACTCGGGATTTGTATCCTCTTGAGGAGTCTCCATACTCTCTGTAGTCGGTTGATTGTTTGTAATTTCTACCAATGGAGTATCCGAAGGAGGTGGGGGGAAGTTATCAATTATCTTTATTCTTGGAGGTCCACCTAACTTACCTTTCCCTTTATCCTTGTCCTTTTGGCATACCCTAATTGTCTTAGGTCTTAGGAGCTCTTCTTGTTTCTCTTTTTCAACAAAGAATATATCCCATTGGTTTGCAGTTTCTTCTGTTATCTCATTCACTCTTCCTGCCATCAGTGCTACATGTCGGTGAGCGGTTGAAAATATTGTCCCATTTTCCTCACGAATTAATTTGTCAATCTCATCAGGCAAGTTAACTGGATGCACTGCAAGTAGTTTTTCAATTTTTATTTTCTTGTCCAGCTCAACAATAGCTACCCTTCTAGCTTCTAGTCTTCTATACAAATCATTGGGTATTTCATCAACAATTTCCATCAAAAATTTCTTGTATATATCCAAGTGTAAAATTACACTATTTTATATGCTTTCTTTGTCATCAGCAGAAAGTGTGTTATACAACTTGCTAATGTTTTTCAACTTTCCATCCTCTGTTATTTCACTAAGGAGTTTATCCAGTGGATCAATATCTTGTTTTACCTTCTTCTTCTTCTTCTTCTTCTTAGGAGTTAACTTCTTTATTGGAGGCCTCACTTCTTGTTGCTTTTGTCTTGTTTTCCTAGGTGTGGGTGAGGGTACCAGTGAGGGTTTTCTTTTCCTTTCTACCCTTTCTGGTATATCACTCTCAGAGGAAGTTGCAACTGGTGAAAGATGAGTTTTTGGTTGAAGTCCTTCCAACTCACTTTCTTTGATACTAGTTTGCTTTAGTACATCTTCCTTAAGTGATTTTGCTTGTCTAGTGCCTTTCCTTACTGTTTGTTCAATTTTCTTAACTCTTTTCCTAGATTGAATTCCACTTTCTATTATTTCAGCACTACCAAAGACTTTCTCAAAGGGTTCCTTTGGTGCTTCAATGAGGGCTTTAGCATAAGTTTCAATAATGTTATCATCTATTTCATACCCCATTTTAGTTACCCAGATAGTTTTAGGGACAACTGCCTCCATCGAGATTTCATCCTTTTTTATTACAAAGCATATTTCCTTCTGATATTTATCCACAATTGCCTGTGACAGTCTTATTCTTGTATTCATTCAAGCCTTCAGTGCTTGAAAATGTTCATTTATGTTTTTCACTTTGTTTCCTCCCATGTTGTTTAATAGGTCCAAGAGTTGCTTTCCTACCAGTATATCAAAGCCAAAATATTTTCTTCCAATACCCGGTACTTGCTTAGTAATGTACAGTATTAAACATACAAGTAAATTTCCAAATCTAAAGGTTCCTTTCTTATCTCCCTTGATCTTTTTGAGATTGTCTATCAATTCATCTTTGAGCCATTCACACACATCTATTCTAGCATTATCATTAACCATGTCATATGCACTTTTAATACATAGGCTAGATACTGAGTTTAACCTATTTGCATGTGTAGCTTTGTAGCCTAAAATCATACTGACAAATCTGACATTGATGTCCTTCACATCATTTACCCTTAGAGACCTTTTGTCAAATTTTGCACCAGTTAGATCCATCACTGTGTCATTTGAGAGCCTTTTAGTTCTGTCAAGTCTACTACTGGTGGAAGGTAACCCTGTTACTACCTTAATGGCTTCTTTGGTGATCTTATGAATTGAATCCAACCAAAAGAATTCGCCATGGACTCTGCTTAGGACTATTCCTATCACATCTTCAGGAAAATCAAGAATGCTAAGAATGTCCACAAAACCTAGGGTTTCTATTACCTTGTGTTCTGGTTTAATATTGCCATTTTCATCACAAATCACAGTTCTATACATGTTCTTGATTTCATCATTTCCTATTTCCTCTATGTGACAATGTATGTATATTCTAGGATCTTCAGCATATACTACTCCCTTAGGTATTTTTGAAAATGCACCTATGGTATCATCTTTCTTTGCTATTTCAGGAACAAGCTTGAATACGGATCTAGGGCGCTTGATAACCTCAATTACAGTAGGGTTTGCAATAAATTTAGGTGTGGATGAGGAAGCCATAATTATAAATACCTCAATCTACCTTAGGGATGAGTGCTTGGATGAACTACTTCACTTTTTCGCTAAGGATGCCTTCACTCAAGAATTTTTGCACTCTCAAAGATTTGAATGCTCGTTGAATGAAAAAGGAGCCAAAACACTTTCTTTATAATGTTATTTTCTCCAACTACCACATTTAATGCTTGTTGGTTAAGTCACAACTTAACTCATCTGTCGGTAAAGAAGTAATTCAACTTCTCACCATCAACCGAGGGTATATCAGCATGTTTTTCAATTAGTTGCCAAACCCTTAAAGGATTTTCCTTCATTTAGATGAAGAGTCTCCTGTGGGTGGAGTGTTACTCTGTTCTGCTGGTGGAGGAGTATTACCATCAACATTTTGATCTGACTTTTTGATCTATTGCTTTGAGAATTTTTGCTTTACTTCTTCAACCTTTTCTTTACCTTTCAAGCTAGGACCTTTATTATTTGTCGGTGATCCCTTACTTCTACAAAATTTTGCAATATGTCCAATCTTGTTACAGGCATAACAAGTCACATTATTTTTCTCAATATCTTTCCCATATCCTATGCCGGTATGTTTTTTTCATTGATTAGATAGGTGTCCAAATCTTCCACAAACATAACATCTTACATTCATTCTGCAATTTTCTGAATTATTACCAACTTTGTTGCATTTAGAACATTGACCAATGGGTGTATTAGTGTTCTGATAATTTCTAGATCTACATTGATTTTCTGTATGACCATACTTGTTATAGTTAAAGCATTTCCCATTAAATTTGGAAGAAGTGGGTTGTCTTACCGATTTTCTATGATCATGTTTGTTTGCAGTACCAAAGCTTTCACCAACTTCAAAGCCAAGGCCATTTGTATCACCATTAGGTTTCTGATTCTTCAACATGTCATCAAGTTCCTCTGAACGTTTCTTGAATTTCTCCTTTTGTTGATTTGTAGTAGCCAATTCATTTTCCAAGAAGTCCTTATGTCTCATGAGTTTAGTTTTATCATGTTCTAAGTGACTTAGATCTGTCTTTAGCATATCATTCTCATGACTGAGTGTTAGATTTTCATTTGCAGCATCATTGATTCTTCTAGTTAAGTCATCTTCATTCTTCTTTCTATCTTTAGTTTCTTTACAAAATATCATAGTCATATCCTGCATCTCATTCTTCGTTGTACTAATTTCTTGTCTTAGCTTGTTTACCAAATCATTAAGAGTTTCCTTTTCATTATTGTCATTTTGCATCTTTCCACAAAGTTCTCTTCTCTTATTCCTTGCAATAGTAAAATTCTCTTGAAGTCCTTGAATGATATCCTGAGTAGCCTTCAAATCATCTTCAAGTTTGATATTCTTCACCTTTTCTGCATCATAGTCTGAAAGAGTTGTTTCCAATTGCTTTCTCAAGTTTTCCATCTCTACTAGTTACAAGATCTTCCTCAAGCTGTTAGGCTTTTGAAAATAAAGGACCACTCTCTGATACCAATTGTTAGGATTCCCAAAGATACTAAGAGGGGGGGTGAATCAATCTCTGACCGGTTTAGTAATTTTCTTAACTTATAACATGAAAAGCATATTAAAATTGTGTATCGGTAAACTAGAAATAATGCAGCAAATAAGAACAACAACCACAACATGAAAATAACACCATAACACAATATTTTAACAAGGAAACCCGGTGTGGGAAAAACCTCAGTGGGATTTGTGACCCACAATATTCGCTTACTGGCCAAAAAGGGAAAATTTCTATTTACAATAGGGGCCTGCACATGCAGGAATGCCAAGTGCCTAGAGCTCACTACTCAAATACAAAAGAAGTCACACTGACTTACAAAATTGGATTATACAAATCCAATGTCTTGTACTACTTCAGATCAGCATTTGCTATGCTAGATTCAGTACCAGTTTAAGCTCTGCAATATACATAAACCCCTATCCTAATAATTCACACATTAGGTCTACTATTTCTTTTTTTTCTTCACTCTCAAAATAATCTACAATGATCTCATACATATAGGAGTCATATTACAATCCACCATGTTGTCTTACAAAAGATTTTACAATTAATTACAAAATACATTTATACAAAATTCTTGTCGGCCAGGGTGCAGGTAATCTTCTTTTTTGATGTCGGTGATCTGTATGTCGGTGTAGAGTCTGCCGGTGTCGGTGCCTATGTCTGCCTGCCGGTATCACATGATTGTAAGGTTGCCATCAATGACAATACCTTAAATCACCTACAATTTCTCATTGGAGTGTGCATTTGCCAACAGGTTCATGGTGCAAAATCACGTCAACTACAACACCAATGCATCACTCCTAAGACAAGATACAACCTCATTCGAATGATTAAATGAATATAATTATCTACATCCAACCAACTAATGTCTACTTAATTCAATTAGAACTCGTGTAGGCTTTTCAAACACTCAACAAATCAATATGTTTGCAGATCATTAATATTTATCAAAAATTTTATCACACAATTAGTGAGATCTAGTTCACACTTCTTCCTACTACAACTTATAATTCAGATGATTACAAACCAATTTCATCAAAGAAAATACACTTATTTCCTTAATTAATCTCATAATTTATTTGGTTACCTCACTATGCCTAGAATCACTCTTTGCAGTGTTCTCCCTTAACACACTATCAAAGGTTCAAATGAACATGACAGATATAACACTTAACACATAGCCAAGGCCAAATAATACAAACATTCAAAATGACCACCATAAATCTCAAAAGAAAGTCATCCCAAATGATGATCACTAAAGGTGATAATAAATAAGAAAGATGTCGACAATTTCGAAAATCAACAAAATAAAAAACATGACAAGTGCCAAATTTAAATAAAAAGAAACAAGAATTTAGTGGTCATTTCATCATAAGAAATCTCAAAAGAAAATGCTATCCCCAAAGTCACAAAACACTAGTCAAAAGACAGTCAAAACACTGTCGCAATAAAATGTGAAACAAAGTGACCATTTTCAGCCACACCATAGGGAGTAACACTACACAACACCCAAGATCACATGTCTTGAGTGCATTAGAGAATGAATAATAGACATTAAGGCTATTATACTAACTACTTTACCTTAATACCATGCAATCTTTAACAAAAAAAAAGCTAGTCACGGTCTAAAAAGGCCATTATTGATCCAAATACAACTTTCTTATAGTTCCTAATAATTACACAAAAGTTTTGCGAAGCTAGGAATTATATTATTTAAAATAAAATGAAATCACAAAAGATTAATTTCCTATTATCTACACACATTCTACATGCAGTGATAATATTATCTTAATCAATACTTTTTCCCCATCATGATCTATCAAACATCTAAACCATATGGACTACCTAGAGAGTATATGCAAAAAGTATTCCATTTACTTACATACTTGACATGATGTACTAATAGACAAAACAAAACACTTTGGTTTTCAATGCAAAATGAAACAGACATTCCTTAGTACAAGCCTCGTAATATTCGTTTACAAACAATCAATTATTTCTATTTAATTTTCAATTACATTATTTAATATCATTTATATGAATCTTCATAACTAGATAGAGAGAAGAGGGAGAGAATTTTGATAGTCAATCAATTCCCACATATGCATGTAAACCAACAAGATCACACAAGTATGACTTAAATTTCTCCCTATATGCCTATCATCTTTATTGTACTATTTTTTTAATTTCACTACCGATATAATAGAATGCAAATTGGCTTATCATGATATTTCCTTACATTAAATATGCCATTAATTTCCTAATTTTCATATGAGATCAATAAAAACAATATTTCCTTAGATGCTAACCATATAGCGAAACCACTCACTACTCTTAATTGATAAAAATACATCATTAACTATGACCATTCATTGAATGTCAAAATATGAGGAGAAGAAGGAAAATTAAATTAACAATTAACTAATATAGGGTTATGCAGGCACATCAAACACATTCTTCATTTGCACATCCTATTTATACCAAATCAATTTGATATGCCAACTGCAATTACATTATTGTATTTTTCTTATAGGTCATTATTCGAGATGGTCATATAAAACATACAATGCAATATTTAATGAAAACACATCCAATTCCCTCCTATACCACTATAACATGATCCTTTACACTTCCAAGATATCTTCTAACATTCAAGTACACACTAACATCTCCAAGGTTCACATAAGTGTTTTAGGAAAACACAACATTTGTTCGCAACAAGAAGACATACTCAACCATAAGCACACAAGATATAGATATTTTAATTTCTAGAGAGTAGGCGGAAGAAATAAATACATTCAATTCACTATGAAAATGCACTCAAAATTTTCTATTCAAGTTCTCCAAATTACGACATTGAGTCCACTTACATGTATAACATGAGTGCACGGTCCTACTTTCAGACTTAAAACAATGCATTATCCAACCTAATAAGCTATTCTAAAGAGTATACTATCAGTTAAGAAGGTACATCCAATTATCTCTAAAAATAAGAGTAACTATAGACCTAACATCTTACAAGAAAACAACACACATATAATCACATAACAAGCACTAATCATCAATCAGGAAGAGAAAGAATTGAATACACATGTTACACTCATTTAAGGCTTTCAGATAGAGTAAGAAAAAAGAATAGAACTTAAAACAATGCATTATCCAACCTAATAAGCTATTCTAAAGAGTATACTATCAGTTAAGAAGGTACATCCAATTATCTCTAAAAATAAGAGTAACTATAGACCTAACATCTTACAAGAAAACAACACACATATAATCACGTAACAAGCACTAATCATCAATCAGGAAGAGAAAGAATTGAATACACATGTTACACTCATTTAAGGCTTTCAGATAGAGTAAGAAAAAAGAATAGAACTCAAAACATATAAGATCTTCAAGATCCCATGCATTAATCACAAGCATACATCAGAGGGACAAGCATACAATGAAAAGACTATATACCACACACCAAACTAAGGGTACAAGTTACACCAGAGATCCTAGTGTTTGCAAACCTTGGCTTTGATACCAAGTGTAATGCCCCGCCAAGAAACCCTAAAGGATATAACTACATACACTCAAAAAGAGTGCAAAATATATATTTTTTAAACAATAAAAAACATATAAACTTATGGAATAACATTACAATAGAAGTTGCACAAGCGGAATACTTAACTCAAACTCCTAAAGGGTTTCCCAATGTGAATTACTTAATTAAACTAATTCTTACTTAAGGTCAATTAATCCACTTATGAAATATATATATCCATTATGAACTTAATTACACTAACCAATGATTGTTTCATACTTTACATGAGATAACACTAACATTTCCATGCTTCATTCATGACAAAACATTGAATTACATTACAACAATGATTTTAATTAAAGATACAAATCCTATCATCTATATCTCATCATAATACATTGGTTTTACATTGCAAGGATAACATAATATTACAATTGCACTTAATGTTGGAAATATGCTAGATTTGGTTAAGTGTTGTCATTGATATCAATATTGTATCCTGGTTGGACGCTAGCCCAATTGGACCTATCCCGGTTAGTCTTGGTGATCATCTTTGTTTTGGCTATGATTCTGATCCAATATGATCAAATTTCTGGAATAATTTTTGGATGCTTACTTTGGATGGTTATTTTTTTTCCATATTCTGTTGCTTCATGTTTTGGTTCTCCAGTAACTATCACTTATGTTCCTGGTTGGTATTTCCCGGTATCGGTTAGCTTTATCGGCAAGTGATATTTGGTGTTTTTGTCAAACGATTTTGGTCCGGCTTATGGAATCAGTTTCTATCATGTTGAAGGTGCTTCTTGATCATACTTCAAGTATTTGGTGTCTTTGCATTGGCTTATGTGTTGTTATGGTGGTCCTATTTGGATCCGGTTAGACTTTATGTGTTACTTCACTAAGGGTTTCTACCGATTGGTGAAGCATGTTGGATTTTGATCTTAGCAGAATTTTCGATGGATGGAATTATTTGGTTACTTGATTTAGGTCCATGATATGTAATGTAAATCATAATACTGATCTGGTGATACCGTGTAATGTATTTTTTGTTATTATGGGTTTAAGAGTTTAAGGTTTAGCCGACCTTGTCAATAAGGTTGATGATCTATACTTATAGGTGACTTATTCATGTAATTTGTATATCAATGGATGGATGGGATCGATGGTTATGTTTGAATTATTAGAGGAATTTTTATGTGAGACTAAGTGACATATCATTTGGTGAAGGTTTTTGTATTGTAGGGAAGACATTTGTGCTTAATTGAAACTGTATCAAGCATTAGGAGATGCTACTTTCATATTTCATTATTTCTGGATTGTAGTCTGATGTTTTTGTAAGTCAGTGAGACTTATTTTTGTAATGAGAAATGAGCTCTAGGTGGTTGACCTGATGGCAAGAGCAATCCCCATCGTAATTTCACATACTGCTGCAGAAGTATTATCTGATTGTGGGTAGGGTTTCCCACCATGGTTTTTCCCTTTATCACGTTTTCCACATCAAAATATTGGTGTTGTGTGTACTTTGCTTTCATGTTCTATCCTTCATTGTGTTGATTTCTTTGTCCTCCAGTTTAATGGTTTTGATATGCATTAGTTCTGATTTCTTATGGTAAACTGATTCACCCCCCCCCCTCTCAGTTTACTCTTGGTATTAGATCTATCTAACAATTGGTATCAGAGAAAGGTCCTCTCTGCAAAAGCTTAACCACTTGAGGAGATCTGATGGCAACTGCATCTAGCTCTACATTCAATCTCTATTGGAAGGAGAGTCCCAAATTTGATGGTACAAAATGTATACACCTAAAAATGGTCTGAAGATAGTTAATTAAATACGCAGTTATTTGATTAATTCCCCTTCCCAATTAATTGAATTCACAAGCAATTTAATTAATTTCTATTCATCTACTAGTAAATAAATCTAAATGATTTATTTATATAGTTCATCTCACATCCCCCTTTGATTAATTAATTCTAGATTAATTAATGTCTCCCCATATTAATCAATTCTTTCTAATCCCTAATTAAGATTAACAAACTCAAGTTTGTTGAGATTAATTACCCATTTTCCAATTATTTGAATTTCTAAATTCAAATGAGCACATGGCTCGTAACTTTAACCACCTAACCTAACCATCCCCTAACCTAACCCATTCAATCTAATCTTGGGTCTAACTAACCCTATCCTATCTTGCACATTCTAACCTCCTTATCCTAACCTCTTATGGTGTGGATATTCTCTCATTGAGACACATGGCACTTTTGCCACATGTCTCCTCCCTTGGACACTTGCCCTTTCATGAGAAAGGCTCCTTGACACTTGTCACCACAGAGATGACAAGTGTCCCTTCCTCCAACCTCTTCTCCAACTTCCTCAATCTTGGCCCTTGATATCTTTAGATCAAATCCCGACCATCAATTCCTGCCACCTCAGCTTTGGTCTTGGAAATCCTATAAATACTCCTCATTTTGGAGCAATAAGGATCTGATCTCATTTCATCTTATGCATTGTTACTATAGGCACATCCCATCTCATATCAATTTAAGCATTGTTACTATAGGCATTTGCATTTCACTTATCTAGTAATTAGCTTTGGATTTATCATAGCATGTTCATCTAGGTTCTTAAATCATGCATTCCATATCATCTCCATAGTTAATCATGATCAATTAGCTACTCAACTCTTGAGTTGTCACTTTGGAGGTCATTGCTCCGTTGAGAGCCCATCAATCCAACACTTTCAAGGTCCTCAAGAATAGAGGAAAATGGGACATTTCAAGGAAAGCTTAGGGTTTGCATCTTTGATTTAGTTTTCAATTAAGCTTTCAATTATGTTTTTATTGTCTCATTATATGTGTATGCCTATTATACTAACCACATTTTTAGCATCACATTAATTGGCGCCCACCATGGGGCCTAACCCCTTTGATCTTTAACAAGTTTGCTTGTAGGAAATTTCATTGATAGGTTGATTAGCTCTTTCGGAGTGCAGATTAGCTCTCTTGGGCTCCCGAATCGCATTCTTGGCATCTCTTGTAGCCTTCTGACACCTCAAATGGCATTTTTGGGAGATTCCTCAACTCTATTTTTATGCTTTTCTATACTTTAGCATTTTCAATCTGTACTTTAGCATTTTTGGTATGTATGGTGGCATTTTTGGTACATTTGGTAGCATTTTCAGTTTGTTTGACAGCATTTTTGGTTTGCAGAACAATATTTTTGGTTTGCAGAGCAGCGTTTCTGGTGTGCAGAGTAGCGTTCTTGGCACATATGATGGCGTTCTTGGTCAATTTGATGGCATTTTCAGTTTTTTATTAATTTTGCAAATATTGTATGTTGCATTCCTCATTTCTGCTTCTGGACTGTCATTTTCCTGAACCTAATTTGCAGATTGTTGGTTTTGTAGGTACTTATTTTGTTGTGAAAGACCGGAGTTATAAACTACTTTGCCGCCAAAGAATGCAATATAAACTACTAACTTTGTTTGCAGTTGTGGGATTTTGCACTTATATTTGTTAAATTAGGCACATAGAATAATTACAATGGAAATGAACAAACATGTCTTACGTGTCTTGATGATAGGTGAGTATGCTCTCACCTTTCTTAGGTGATTAGAAGGCTAGACTCATCCTTTGCTTTCAATTGCATATCTTTAGAGGGCCTGTCACAGTGGGAAAAAGTAATCACCCTGTGAGAATGACCCAAGTGAGTACAGCTGGACTTGAGCATTCCAACTCACTATAGTAAATAGGTCTCTGATGATTAAAGTCTTAGAGAATGGGATTATTTGAGTTTTCTCTTTGAGATGTCTCATATCGGGCATTTTGTAGGGCCTCGTGGTCTCAATCACGTTTATGTGACTACAACTTGTTTCGGTACCTTGTTGGGCTATAGGCCTCAATCATGCTTGCATGACTTCAAGGGGTAATTTCAAATAGAATTCTTGACTAAGAACTTTAAAATAGAAGCTACCTGATTCACCTCCGAAAGGGTGATAATCTTTGTGCAAGAGAGATAGTAACTCTCCCAAGACACTTGCCATATCGTGCCCCCATTAGCATTTGGAGTCCGATAATACAGTGTTGAGAATCCATTGCATGATGCTTAGCAGTCGTATTCTGATTAGCTATTGGGTGTGTACCTAAGTCAGCAAGCAAAGGTTTTCATTCTCAGCCAATCTCCTTAGGATAGACTGATTGATGTGTTTTTAATTATTCAAAACCTTTGGGACAAAAATACAATCTGATTTCTGTGTTTATAAGTCAAGTCAAGATCTCATCCATTGAAATACAACAAAAATTGCAAACTCAAACCTCAAATTATCAAATTTACAAGTTTCACAGCAGATTAGCTCTTTCAGTCCAAACGGTCGCACATACGGTCCAAATAATTGCACATATGGTCCAAACAGTCTCACATACGGTCCAAATAGTCACACCTACAGATTAGCTCTTTTGGTTCAAAAAGTCACACATACGGTCCAAACGGTCGCACATACAGTTCAAACGGTCTCACATACGGTCCAAACGGTCGCACATACGGTTCAAACAGTCGCACCTATGGTCCAAATAGTCACACCTACAGGTTAGCTCTTTTGGTTGAAACAGTCGCACATACGGTCCAAACGGTTGCACATACGGTCCAAACAGTCGCACATATGGTCCAAACAGTCGCACATACGGTTCAAACAGTCACACCTATGGTCTAAATAGTCACACCTATAGATCAGCTCTTTTGGTTCAAACAGTCGCACATACGGTCCAAACGGTCGCACATATGGTCCAAATAGTTGCACATACAGTCCAAATGGTCTCACATACGGTCCAAACAGTCGCACATATGGTTCAAATAGTTGTACCTATGGTCTAAATAGTCGCACCTACAGATTAGCTCTTTTGGTTCAAACAGTCACACATACGGTCCAAACAGTCGCACATACGGTCCAAACAGTTGCACATACAGTCCAAATGGTCTCACATACGGTCCAAATGGTCACACATATGGTCCAAACAGTCGCACCTACGGTCTAAACAGTCACACCTACATTCCAAACAGTCGCACCTATGGTCCAAATAGTCACATTTTCAGTCCAAACATCATCTCTCTTGGTGTGAATGTTAACGTTGTTAGGGTTCCCACAGATACTGAGAGCAGGGGGTGAATCAGTATCTGATCGGTAATGAGATTTTCTTAAAATTGAATATGCAGAACATAAAGTAACAGTATACCAGTATGCAAAAATTAATGTAAATAATAGAATCAAAAACATCCAAATGAAAAGAACACCATAACACAAGATGTTTAACGAGGAAACTCGGTGTGGGAAAAACCTTGGTGGGATTTGTGACCCACAATATTCACTTACTGGCCAATAAGAGAATATTACTTACAATAGGGGCCTGCACATTCAGGAAGGCCAACTGCCTAGAGCACACTACTCAATAAGAAGTCACACTGACTTACAATGAGGATTATGCAAATCCAATGATCTGTACTACTTTACAATAGCATCTTCAATGCCAGATTCAGTATCGGTTCTTGCTATGTTCTTTGCATATACCCTTGACCTACAACTCGTACATTAGGTCTACCTTATAATTTATTTATGCTTTCTATCCATATCCTACAAATGACTACAATGATCTCTTTTATATACAAGAGTCATTTTACAATTTGCCAAGTTGGCTTACAATAATAAACAAAATATTACATATCAAAAATCTTGTCGACCTTTGTGTCGGTATACATATTTTCTTCTGTGCCAGTGTACATCTTCTATGCCGATGCCGGTGTAGAGTGATCTTGCTGATGCTGGTGCACTGACTTGCTTGAATAAGTTTTGCTGGTATAATGTCTTGCCAGTGCCATGGGATTGCAAGGTTGCCTGTGTAATGCTTTGTTAGTATAATGTCTTGCCGGTGCCATACGATTGCAAGGTTGCCATCAATGAAAAAACCTTCAATCACACACAATGTCTCATTGGAGTGTCCATATGCCAACAATCTCCCCCTTTGGCATTGATGGCAACACTCATGAGAAATTTCAAAAGATATCCAAAAAAATGAATGTGTAGACCAAAAATGTTACCAAAAATGTGAGAGCTCCCCCTGAGCATGTGATCCTTGTGCTTTGAATTTTCTCATCCTACTACTCCCCCTTTCACATCAATGACAAAGGTTGGTAGATTTTGTAGTTGTACCAATCCATAACCTCAACCTTGTAGTTGGGTAGTTATTATCTGAAGAATATCTCCCAAAATTAAGTTTATACCATCCATAAACTTCTTACTGTCTTTTAATGTTGTCTCAGTTCTATATACTGTACCGATGAGATGCTGCAAGTGCTCTGCCAGTGTTTTGCTTCCCTAAGTTAGTGCCTCTGAGATTTCCTTCCACAGAGATGCTAAATAGTCCAATCTTGGACTTAGTTTAGATCTCAAGAATTTTGCCTTGTTTATTATTTTCTCTTTCTCTCTTTCTAATTTGAGCAATTCTTCCTCAAAATTTGTTATCTTTTCCTCAAAAACTGATAATGTATCAGGTGAGTTAACAAAATTATCTGCAAGTTTATTGATCTCTTCTTGTACCTTGCTCATCTTTTTGTCTACATCTATGGTCAAAAAGTTTATCTTACAGGTGTCTTTGTACAGAGTTTTGTGCTCTTTCAATAAATTGCACAGTTCTAGTAGAAGTGTGTCAAATTCCCTATTACACTTCTTTATTCCTTCCTCAAAGAATTTTTGTTTCTCTTTTTCTACACTTTCCTTTACAATTTCTACCTTTGTTTGCTCAAAATTTCTAGAAATATATTTACAAAGTGTATCCAACTGGCCTAAAGAATCTTTGTTGTCTATATTACAATTCGGAGCTATTGATTTCAAAAATGGAATTGAATCATCTATCGCTTTATAAGCTTGTGAGCTATAATCAGTTATTTTCTTGATAGATTCAAGCAATACCTATTACATTTGATGGTGATCCAACAAACTGAGTGCCGGTGGAAGTGACCATGCTAGTATTGACCTCTGATAGGTCTGTTTGTGTCTCCATCTCTTTAAGCACTAGTTTTCCTGCATCATTTCTTACTGGTGGCATCTGTTCTGGAGCCTTTAGCTCTGATGGTTTCTCTATTTGTGTTCTGGATTCCATCTTTTTCTCAGTATCTGCTGTCGGTTTCTTTGTCTTTCCTGATTTATCTGGTGTATCCTTATCTACCACTATGTTGATCTTTTGAGTATCAACATTCATAGTATATAGGACTTCAGGATTAGTGTTATTATCCTCTGTATCCATACTCTCAGCTGTCGGTTGATCTTCAGCAATTTTTGTTTTTACTGGTGGAGTATTTAAAGGAGGTGGGGGTAAGTTGTCTCTAATTTTGATACTTGGTGGTCCACCAACTTTACCTTTCCCTTTGTCCCTTTGAAATACCAGAATGGGCTTGGGATTCCTATATTCTTCTTGTTTTTCTTTTTCAACCAAGAATGTATCCCAACCATTTTCTGTTTCCTTTGAAACTTCTATAACTCTACCTACCAATAGTGAAATTTGCTAGTGTGCAGTGGAAAAAACTATCTGGTTGGCCTAAGCTATCAGATCATCAATTTCCTTAGGTGAGTTGACTGGGTATACTGCAAGTAATTTTTCTATTTTAATTTTCTTATCCAACTCAATTATTCCTTGCCTTCTGGCCTCAAGTCTTTTATATAGTTCATCAGGAATTTCATTTAAGACTTGCAACAAAAACTTTTTATACATGTTCATGTGTAATATAACACTCTCTTCCACTTGTCCTTTTTCATCATTTGATAGGGTGTCATAGATTTTCCCTATGTTTTTCAATTTACCTTCCTCTGTGATCTCATTCAGTAATATGTCAAGAGGGGCCAAATTAGTGTTTGTCTTCTTCTTCTTTTTGGGGGTCAACTTCTTCTTAGGTGTGACTTTCTTGACTGGAGATCTCATGACTTGTTGCTTCTATCTTGTCCTTCTAGATGAAGGAGTGGTTACCAGTGAGGGATCTCTTTTCCTAATAACTCTTTTGAAAGTTGCTGGTATATCACCTTCTGAGGAAGTACATACCGGTGATAGATGAGTTTTAGGTTGTTGGGCTGCCAACTCATCTTCAGTTATGCCGGAATCAATATCTGACCGATAATAAGATTTTCTTAAAACTGAATATGCAGAACATAAAGTAATAGTATACTAGTATGCAAAAATTAATGTAAATAATAGAATCAAAAACATCCACATGAAAAGAACACCATAACACAAGATGTTTAACGAGGAAACCCGGTGTGGGAAAAATCTCGGTGGGATTTGTGACCCACAATATTCACTTACTGGCCAATAAGAGAATATTACTTACAATAGGGGCCTGCACATGCAGGAAGGCCAATTGCCTAGAGCACACTGTTCAATAAGAAGTCACACTGACTTACAATGAGGATTATGCAAATCTAATGATCTGTACTGCTTTACAATAGCATCTTCAATGCCAGATTCAGTACTGATTCTTGCTTTGTTCTTTACATATACTCTTGACCTACAATTCGCACATTAGGTTTGTCTTATAATTTATTTATTCTTTCTATCCATATCCTACAAATGACTACAATGATCTCTTTTATATACAAGAGTCACTTTACAATTTGCCAAGTTGGCTTACAATAATAAACAAAATATTAAATATCAGAAATCTTGTTGGCCTCTGTGCTGGTGTACATCTTCTGTGCCAGTGTCGGTGTAGAGTGATCTTGCTGATGCCGGTGCACTGACTTGCCTGAATAATTTTTGCCAGTATAATGTCTTGCTGGTGCCATAGGATTGCAAGGTTGCCTGTGTAATGCTTTGCCGATATAATGTCTTGCCAGTGCCATAGGATTGCAAGGTTGCCATCAATGACAAAACCTTCAATCACACACAATGTCTCATTGGAGTGTCCATATGCCAACAAACATTCTCATTTTTCCACATAAACTCTCCAAGGTTGAGCACAATTAGAGTTTCTGGTCTAAACAATAGAGTTCTTAGTCTAAACAATAGCTCTCTTGGTCTAAAGGTCAGCTCCTTTGGTCTAATCAACAACTCTTATGAGTTGCATATCAAATTGCTCATATTGCAACACTAAATCTCCTAATTTGTACTTGTTAGGTCTTAATACCCATTGTCTGAGTCTGAAAATCAAAAAGTTGGATCAAAATTGCAATCTCCTAAGTTCAAATACTCAATTTGTTAAACCTACATATCATTATTTGAACTTTAGAGTCACTGTATTGCAAAACAGAGTTCTTGGTTTGTCTGTTAGCATTTCTGGTATGTATGTTAGCATTTTTGGTGAGTATAGTAGCATTTTTGGTAAGTCTGTCAGATTTTCTGGTCCAAACATTAGTGTTTCTAGTCCAAACATCAACATTTCTGGTATAAACAATAGCATTTCCGATCCAAACAACAGCGTTTCTGGTCCAAACAACAATGTTTCTGGTTAGTATAGTAGCATTTCGGGTTTGTCTGTCAGTATTTCTGGTCCAAACAACAGCGTTTCTAGACAGTATAGCAGTGTTTCTAGTAAGTTTGTCAATGTTTCTGGTCAGTATAGCAGAGTTCTTGGTCATTTTGTCAGCGTTTCCAGTAAACTGCATCAAAATCAGAAAACAAAAATAACCCATTTCTCAAATAGTCAAACATAGAGCGTAGGTCATATTGTTGGGTCATTCAATTAGGTTATCTTCACACAAGACTCAAGAACAAGACACACAAAGGTCTCAAGTATTCACCTCAAACAAGTTAAAGATCAAACACCTTAAAGTGCAACATCACATTGTCTTTGATAAACTGATCATTCAAACATAGTTTCTCATCAAGATCTATCATCCTTTAATCACGAAACTACAACACTTGATCAGAATAACCTCATTCTTTATCATAGGATATATCGTTCCTATTTGAACTTGGTCATATCAAAAATTCACAAAATTTGCACTCCAAAACTAAGATCAAAAAACTTGCAAACAAGCAAATACTTGAAAAAAAAAATCATTTCCTCAACAGTTGATCACTTATTGCGGCACATTAAGCAAGATTTAATCACAAAAACATTCAAAACACAATGCCCATTTTAATTAAAGCGCAAAGACATAAGATCGCTAAAATATTGGAAATACCTGAAGATCATAGAAACATGGCATACCAAAGCAAAAGACAAGAACACATAACAAGCCAACATATTAGAGAAATCAAACAAGTCCAGAACCAAAATCCAACCATGTCAAAACTTAACAGGGATTCAAATACATATCCAAAGAAAGGTGGCTCTTTTGTGCAACTATTAAAAGGATCCTTAAAAGATTTGGATGAGAAAGATCACAATTTCGCACCTATATCTAGCAATGGTTCATCCCCCCATAAGCAAATTGACTCTCCAAAGGCATCTATTTTGACACTTCTTTAAAAAGTGCAAAAACCTTCCATAGCATCCTCACCAAAAAATACACCCAAAGATGATGTTCCCCAAGGGATATCCATAATGGCCATCAAACCTATTTCAGAGGATCCTATTCAAAGCCCATCTACTTCATATCCAAGTATTGATTCCTTACAATATCCCCATAGTGCTTCCTTGCAAATTGAAGTCCTCATTCATAAAACACTAGTTAAACGTGTCCTAATAGATGGGGGAGCTAGCTTAAACATTTGCTCATTGAGTCTTGTCCATGCTCTAGGTTATTCAGAAGATGCAGTTGATCCCCTGAAAAAGATCAAAATCAAAGCACATAATGAAGAAGAGAATTCCTCTAAAGTAGTTGTGGTATTACCCATCAGAGTGGGACCTTTGCAGAAAGATACATCATGCCAAGTTCTAGACATGGAATTACAATACAACATACTCTTGGGAAAACCATAGATACATGATATGCAAGTTATTCCATCAACATGCCATCAGTACCTAAAGTTTCCCTACAATATGGAGGAAATCACTATCTCAGCAGACTCAAATCCATTGCAGTGTTGGAGCAATCTGAAATCAGCTCAAGAGATCATTGTTTCACATAACAAAGAGGAAGCATATTCAAGCACACAATTCAAGGAACAATCATTTGCATCAATTTTATCAAGCATGGAAAAACAAATACAGCTAAAAGATCAAGGGAACAAAGAATATTCATTATCATGGAACAACAAACAAGAGAAACTTGAAATTGAAAGGGAAGAAGCAAATGTAGATGTTGATGTAGTTCACACGTATGCAGAACAAATGTTAGGAACTAGCCTACTTGAATCATAATCACATACGACTGACATGGACTTAACCGAGGACAATCAGGATTTTCTTGTACGAGGTCATTCTGATGAGAGTATCATCCTAGACATGGAAATACCTACTGAAAGCTCTGACATCTCTATCATGACTCCCAATATCTCTAAAACATATCAACCTGAAGATCCTTTATCCTTAAGCTATCCTAAACCTATGGACTGGGAAAATGAAGGACATACTGACATTGATACCTTACCTAATGACCATGCCATATCCTTATATCTTAATGAAATCAAACCTAAAACAACTTTCACCAAGGATTCGACTAATGTGTCTTCAAGTCAAGTGGGTGTTAAATCTCCTAGTCACAAAAATGAAAAGAAAGAAAACAATATCAGGTATAATGTGGAAAACCATTTATTGGCAACATTAGACTAGGAAAAAGTAAAAATAAAGGACGTATCTATCGGTGAAAACCTCATCGAGGTGCTGAAAGATGGGAGATTTGGCACCTTACATGTGTACTATCAAGAGAAGTCATCTATCCTAATAGAACCAACAGTTATCATTGACACAATCGATCTACATCTAGCAACAATCTCTTTATCAGAACCAGCAAGGAAAAGATATTTGGAATCCGTCAAAAGATGGCAAATCAATTTTACCTAGTCATATGCAGACATTCCAGGGTTGGATCCAGATCTTACAATACATCACCCAAATATCAGTCCAGCAGCAGACATCAATAGAGGAACACAACATGGATCAAAAGCAGACATCAATAGAGGAACACAACATATATCAGGAAAAGGCATTCTATTTATCAAAATGGCTACAAAATGGAACATTAAACAACTTCAAGTCTTTGGAGATGCTCAGCTCATCATCAATCAAATCAATGATGACTATCAAACAAAAGAGGAAAAGTTGATGCCTTACAAAAATATGGTGGATGATATCAAGAAATATTTTGTTAAAATCACTTTTGAGCATATTCCCAGAAATGATAACAAAGCAGCAGATGCCATGGCAACACTTGCTTCTTTATTACAAACACAAGAAAACCAAGAGCGTTATGAATTCCTGATTGAGCTGTTGTCATACCCTTCTCATAATTGCCCAGATTCCCAAACTATCTACCAACTTATTGGACACGATTCCTCCCACTATGGCCAAACTTACACATACCAAAAAAAAAAAAACTCCTTACCTCTTGACTTATCAAAGAACCAAAAGAGAAACTTTATTCACCAATCCTCCCATTATACTCTCATCGTAGATACCCCATTTAAACGAGGTCTAGATGGTACTCTCTTAAGATGTCTTGAACACGAAGAATCTGAGAAGGCCTTAAATGAAGTCCATAATGACATTTGTGGCACTCATTCAAGTGGTCTTACCCTTTTGAGAAAACTCATACGCTTGGGCTATTATTGGCCAACTATGGAACGAAACTCTTTTCAGATAGCCAGAATATGCAAACAATGTCAAATCCATAGAAACTTGATCCATGCACCAACACAAGAACTTCATGCTTTAGCAACATCTTGGCCTTTCTACCAATGGGGACTTGATCTAGTACTAAAGGAAAATCCACAAAATTAGTCAAATTGAGAAAATAAAGGAAAATTTGAACCCAACTGGTTAGGTCCATTTGTGGTCACAGCAGTATTTGGGTTAGGGGCATATCAGCTATCAACACAAGACAGAGATCAGCTCAAGGAACCCATCAATAACATGCACCTGAAGAAGTTCTATGTCTGAAAAATCAGAAAAAATCAAAAACAGTGAAAAATCAGAAAAAATCAAAAACAGTGAAAAATAAAAAAAAAATCCTAAAAAGTGAAAAAGCAGAAAATCCCCCCCCCCCCCCAAAAAAATCCAAAAATAGTGAAAAAGCAAAAAAAAAAAAAATCAAAAAATAGTGAAAAAGCAGAAAAATTAAAAAACAATGAAAAAGAAGAAAAATCAAAAAACAGTGAAAAATCAAAAAAAAATCAAAAACAGTGAAAAATCAAAAAAATCCTCAAAAGTGAAAAAGCAGAAAATCCTAAAAAGTGAAAAAGCAGAAAATCCAAAAAAAATCAAATATGAGAAAAAGTGGAATAAAAACAGATGGTGAAAACCTGGCAAACAAGCGCTATCTGTCAGCTAGCTCTTCCATCTATTAGTTCATGCATCCTTCCGCTTGCATTTCGCTTCCGTCTGCATTGTTCATATCCATCATAAAGCCTTTGTCCATACGCAGGCATCCCAGGTGATTTCTCGTCATGGTTTGGATCATTGTATATATCGTAATAAAGGTTGTTTCTAGGCTGGGGGCAAAAAAATCCTGAACCTGGCTGGGGGCAGAAATTTTAGATCATTTTGAGCTTAATCAAATAGATAGAACAACAGTCAGACAACACTTGTCAAGTGAAAAAATGAGATACATCTAGCATTACACATAAGACCACATTGTCAACCATTAACTATCACATATCAATCTAAACATGACAAAACACATATCAATGGATGATATATCTTGATTCGTGATTTTAACACTTTGGCAATAATGGTTCAACTATTTTATTTGGATTTTCGCTATCATGATTTCTGAGTAACTCCAAGATGTCTTTGACTAGACGAACAAGGAAGGAACATGATATTTTTCTTGTCTACTGTCTGTAAATTAATCATTAATATGTGCAAAGTTGTCTAAGGAAATGATCATCATAGTATCATGGAAGACATTTCGGACTTGCATATAGAAATGGTTAATACTGCCTATTTTATGCAAGCAACACTCTGGTCATCTTGGTTCAATTATACCTCGATGCTTGTGCTAACTTGCAATATCAAAACCTAGGAAAGTAGTGCTCAGGTCATCATGGTTTAATTATACCATTGATGTTTGCACCCACTTCCCACATTTTAAAGGCTCAATGATGAAACAAAGCAATGACTTCATGACCGGTCTGATCACTGCATTGCATTTCATTTTTTGCATTTGCATTTAGCTTGCATTTCATTCTTGCATGGGATCACAAAATCTCATCTTATCCAAGGCCAAATCTATTGCAAGAATCATCAATGTATCATCATAGGTGTATACACAATCAGAACGAGGGCTCTCATCTCTCCAAATATTGTCGACCCAACGCAAATCTTACGCTACCCCCTCAAATATGAACCAACATCAGCATCTAAATCTTCCTGCAATAGGATATCAACAAAATGTCAGTTCTTTATCTCATCTGATCCATTCTATCATGTCTTATATAGGATGAATCCTTCCTGGAACCAGACGTTTTGATCAAGTCTTATACAGGATATATCGTTCCTGAAACCAGACGCTTTGCTCATCTTTGTCTTATATATGAGGTGTCATTCCTGAAACCAAACTAAATCTTGATCTTATCAATCTAATCAATCTTATCAATTCAATCAAGCTTTATCAATCATCACATCAAGAACCACATCAATGTGATTAAAGAACTCACACTTTCATCAACCACAGTTGCAAGAATCATCCATTAGTTTATCGGGAAATCAATTTTGAAAAGATCCAAAAACTCCAAAGGTCAATTATCTGAATTGATCTCCCGAGGGGGGCATCATCATACCGCATGTCTATCAATCAGCATCTGGGGCATCATATCGAAGTTTATCATCTTAAACATCAAATCCACATCATATCATCTCAAACATTGAGTCTGCATCATATCGAGATTTATCATCTCCAACATCGAATCCGCATCATATTGAGATTTATCATCTCCAAATCAAATCAGTATCACATCAAAACCAAATCCGCATCAAATCAAGATCGAATCTGCATCCTGTCGGAATAAATATCAACAACATCATCAATCAAGTTTTCTTTGAACCAAGACATCATCACACATTGCTTCAAAGAGGGGCAAAATGTATACACCTAAAAATGGTCTAAAGATAGTTAATTAAATATGCAGTTATTTGATTAATTCCCCTTCCCAATTAATTGAATTCACAAGCAATTTAATTAATTTCTATTCATCTACTAGTAAATAAATCTAAATGATTTATTTATATAGTTCATCTCACATCCCCCTTTGATTAATTAATTCTAAATTAATTAATGTCTCCCCATATTAATCAATTCTTCTAATCCCTAATTAAGATTAACAAACTCAAGTTTGTTGAGATTAATTACCCATTTTCCAATTATTTGAATTTCTAAATTCAAATGAGCACATGGCTCGTAACTTTAACCACCTAACCTAACCATCCCCTAACCTAACCCATTCAATCTAATCTTGGGTCTAACTAACCCTATCCTATCTTGCACATTCTAACCTCCTTATCCTAACCTCTCATGGTGTGGATATTCTCTCATTGAGACACATGGCACTTTTGCCACATCTCCTCCCTTGGACACTTGCCCTCTCATGAGCAAGGCTCCTTGACACTTGTCACCACAGAGATGACAAGTATCCCTTCCTCCAACCACTTCTCCAACTTCCTCAATCTTGGCCCTTGATATCTTCGATTCCTGCCACCTTAGCTTTGGTCTTGGAAATCCTATAAATACCCCTCATTTTGGAGCAATAAGGATCCGATCTCATTTCATCTTATGCATTGTTACTATAGGCACATCCCATCTCATATCAATTTAGGCATTGTTACTATAGGCATTTGCATTTCACTTATCTAGTAAGTAGCTTTGGATTTACCATAGCATGTTCATCTAGGTTCTTAAATCATGCATTCCATATCATCTCCATAGTTAATCATGATCAATTAGCTACTCAACTCTTGAGTTGTCACTTTGGAGGTCATTGCTCTACTGAGAGCCCATCAATCCAACACTTTCAAGGTCCTCAAGAATAGAGGAAAATGGGACATTTCAAGGAAAGCTCAGGGTTTGCATCTTTGATTTAGTTTTCAATTAAGCTTTCAATTATGTTTTTATTGTCTCATTATATGTGTATTCCTATTATACTAACCACATTTTTAGCATCACACAAATTACAAAATATGGAAGGAGAAAATGAAGATTCATCTCAAATATCTTGGAGTTGAAGTTTAGGAGATAGTGGAGAAAAAGTATATACCTCATGATTCTAATTCTGGAACATTGGCACCTACTAATGAATAGAAGAAGGCTGAAAATGATGTCAGAGAAAAAGAAGCATTGTTAAGTGCCCAATTTTATGAAAATCTATTGAATGTCATAGATTTGGAGAATGCAAAGTTGATCTGGACAAAGCTTGAAACTCTTTATGAAGGCAACTAGGTTGTGAAAATTGCAAAACTTGAAGGTTTCCGGGTAAGGTATGAAAATTTGAAGATGGAAGAAGATGAGAAGAAAAGTTCTTTCATGGATGGAGTAAATGAGATTGTTGTGGGAAATAAATGTTGTGGTAGATCAGTTAGTGAGGATGAGAAAGTGTGAAAGGTTCTAAGAGTTCTACCTCTAGCTTATAAGATGAAGGCTACTACAATCAATGAACTCTAGACAATGTCAAGTACCCTTATTACCAGAGATGCACTACTTGGGAAATTGACTGCTTTTGAGCTTGAGGAAATTGGAGATCAGAGTGCTACTAAAACTGAGACTGCATTTAAATCATTTGCCTCTAGTAAGAAGAAGATAGATTGGAAGGAGATGTATGCTAAAGATATGGAGGACATTGAAAGAGAAGAAAGAGAACTTGAAGATCTGGAAGCCCTGATTACTAGAAGAATTCCTAAAGGACCAGTTGGAAGTAAGTATGAAGGAAAAGTCCCTTTTAAATGTTTTTCATGCAATAAGATTGGTCATTTTCCTTCTAGATGCCCTGAAAGAGCTGCTAGGAATCATGAAAGATTTGTGAAGAGTTATAAGCCTAATCTAGAATATCAAAACAGACCTAGATTCAGAAGGAATAAGGATAAATCTTGCTATTATGCTAGTGATGATGATTTTTGTATTACTGATGATGATGATGGTGATGGTGATGGTGATGGTGATGGTGATGATGATGATGATGATGATGATGATGATGATGAACCTGTGAGTGGAACCAGTAATGGAGCTTCCTCTGGTAAGGACTAGGTTTTTATTGCTATTAAGGATGATTCTTCGAAACCTATCATTGAAACAACTCATATTGAGGAAAAGGCTTTAGCTACTAAAATTGAAGAAAAGGATGAATGGGTTATAGATAGTGGATGCTCACATCACATGACTGGTGACAAGAGAAAATTTATATCACTACAAGAATTTGATGGCGGATTAGTCAGATTTGGAGACAACAAGGCATGTAGGATCAAAGGCAAGGGAACAATCTCATTGGATGGTAAGAGTAACATTGATAATGTTTGTTATGTTGAAGGCTTAAAGAATAATATTTAAAGTGTAGGTCAGATGGTGGATAGAGGATTTCATTTACAATTCAAAGATGAAAAATATAAGATCATCAATAGATCTGGATTGGAAATTGCTTCTAGAACTTACACCAATGGAAACATATTTCATTTGAACTCTGATGAGAAAGCTTGCTTGATTGCTCAGATTGATGAAATCTTCTTATGGCATAAGAGGATGTGTCATGTAAATTTTGATTACATAGTGAAGATTAGTTCAAAACAGGTTGTCATAGATTTGCCCAAAATTGTCAAACCTCATAATCTGATATGTAGAGAATGTCAAATGGGTAAGCAAGTCAAAACTTCTTTTAGAAGCATACATGATAAATCTAATGAAAATCTTGATCTTATTCATACTAAACTGTGTGAACCAGCAAGGAATAAAAGTTTTCAAGGTGATAGATACTTTATGTTACTTATTGATCATTATTCTAGAATGATATGGGTAGCATTTTTGAATGAAAAATTTGAAGCTTTTGAGAAATTCAAAATCTTTAACGCTATGGTTGAGATTGAGATAGGACTGAAGATAAAGTTTTTGAGATCAAATCAAGGTGGTGAGTTTACATCCGGTGAATTCAACAACTTTTGTGAGAAGAATGGAATTAGATGACAACTTTATGCACCTAGGACTCCATAGTAGAATGGATTGGTGGAAAGGAAGAACATAACCATATTGGATGCAGCAAGGACTATGATGTCAAAAGCTAAATTGTTTGATATTTATTGGAGGGAAGTTGTCAATACAACTGTATACACTTTCAATAGAGTACACATAAAAGGTGATACTGGTAAGACTCCTTATGAATTATGGTTTGGTCATCCTCCTATTGTTAGATATTTCAGAATTTTTGGAAGTAAATGTTACATTAGAAGAGATGATGCATTGGGAAAATTTGATTCTAGAAGTGATGGAGGAATATTTTTGGGTTATTCTACCAAGAGAAAAGCACATAGATGTTATAACAAAATATTGAATAGGATAACATAGAGCATAAATTTCAAGGTAGATGAACATGGTAGTAATCAGATTAGATCATATGACTGTGGATCGAAAGATGAATCTATTAGACCTGAACTGGTAATGCATGAAGCTGCTCAAAACAGTGAACCTGACACTGCGTTAACATCAGAAACCTCAACTATGATAGAAGAACAACAAAAAGAGTTAGTAAGTTGAGAAAATTCAAAGACTCCCAAGTATGTGAAACTAAATCATTCTGAAGATCAGATCATTGGAGACAAAAGCAAAGGTGTGATGACTAGGAGAAGGTTAGCTATTGAAGAGGTATGTTTGATTTCTCAAATTTAACCAGAATCATTTATTGAAGAAATTAAATATACAAATTGGATAATAAAGCAATGGAAGAATAATTAGATCAGATTGAAAAGAATAAGACATGGGAACTAGTTCCTAGACCTAAAGAAAAGAATATTATTGGAACTAAATGGGTTTATAGGAATAAATTGAATGAGGAAGGTCAAATTGGGAGGAACAAGGCTAGATTGGTTTGCAAAGGTTATTCATAGTAAGAAGGAGCTGATTATGGTGAGACTTATGCCCCAGTTGCAAGAATTGAAGCAATAAGACTCTTTTTTGCTTATGTTGCACACAAGAACTAGTATATCCGATGGCTGACAAATGCACATTTCTGAATGGAGATCTTGAAGAGGAAGTCTAGATTGAGAAACCTGATGGATTTTCTTTATCAAAAGACAAGGACATGATTAGGAGATTGAAGAAAGCTTTATATGGACTAAAACAAGCCCCTAGGGCATGGTATGCTAGATTAGACAAATATCTTTCTAAGCTTGGTTTTAGCAAAGGTAATGTTGATAGTAACCTATATTACAAAATTGAGCATAATGACATACTTATCATTGAAGTCTTGTGGATGATATCATTTTTTGAGGAGAAAATAGTCTATGCATGAAATTTGTTAAGGATATGAAGAATGAATTTGAAATGTCTATGATTGGTGAGATTAAATTTTTCTTAGGTTTGCAGATTACTCAGATTGATAAAGGTATTTTCATTTGTCAAAATAAGTATGTGAAGGAGTTACCTAAGAAATTTGGACTTGAGAATTCCAAACATTTCGATACGCCTATGATAGCTGGTTGCAAATTGTCAAAGGATGACGAATCCCCTAAAGTGAATCCAAGTAGATACAAATCAATGATCGGTGTATTGTTGTACTTAACTCAGAAAATACCTGATATTATGAATGTTGTTTGTATTGCCTCTAGATTTCAGTCAGATCCTAGAGAAACTCATGATATTATTGTTAAAAGGATATTCAGGTATTTGGCAGGTACAATAGACCTTGGGTTATGGTATCCGAAGAATGATGACTTCAGATTATGTGCATATATAGATTCTGATTGGGTAGGAGATGTGGATGACATGAAGAGCACTAATGGTGATGCATTCTTTCTTGGGAAGAAGTTGGTTTCATGGCTTCGCAAGAAACAATCATGTACTTCATTATCTATTGCTGAAGTGAAATGATTGGCTATTGCTACCAGCTGTACTCAGATTTTATGGATGAAACAAATTTTACTAGTTATAAGGGTAAGTTATGAAGAGCCTATTGTTATACACTATGATAATACTATTGCTATTGATATGTCAAAGAATCTGGTATTTCATTCCAAATCAAAACACATTTCTATAAGGTACAATTTCTTGAAGGAAAAGGTTGAAGCAAAGGAAATCAAATTGGTTTATGTGCCTACTAAGGAGCAAATTGTAGATATTCTAACTAAACCATTTCCTAAAGATAATTTTGAATATCTCAGAGATCAATTTGGGGTTACCAACCCTCCTAAAGAGACTTAGAGATGCAAGAATGCATCAATCCGGTAAGCTTATCAGATATTTTCTTTGATCCAGGTTGGTGAGATGATGCTACTACTCAAGGGGATTAGTTAGTTGTTTGGTTCAGTATTTTTGACTTCGTATCCATCCTTTGTCATTTATGTCAAAGGGGGAGAGGTGGTATTCATGTGAAAATCAATCATATCTTTAAGGGAGATTGTTGGCATTCCTTGGCACTTAGATGTTTTTCACATTCAGTGTTGCCATCAATGCCAAAGGGGGAGATTGTTGGCAATATGTTGGATTTAGTTAAGTATTGTCATTGATGTCAACATTGTATCCCAGATGGAGGATATCTCAGTTGGACCTATCCTGATTAGTCTTGGTGATCATCTTGGTCTCGGCTATGATTCTGATCCGATATGATCAGATCTCTAGAATCTGTTTCAGATGCTTATTCTGGATGGTTATTTGTTTGTGATATTTTGTTTGTTCATGTTTTGGTGCTTCGGAAACTATCACTTATGTTCTCGGTTGGTATTTCTCGATACCGGTTAGCTTTAATTGTAAGTGATATTTGGTGTTTTGGTTAGACAATTTTGGTTCGGCTTATGGAATCAGTTTCTATCATGTTGAAGGTGCTTCTTGATCGTAATCTAAGTATTTGGTGTCTTTGCATTGGCTAGCATTCTATTATGGTGGTCCTATTTGGATCTAGTTAGACTTTTTATGTTACTTCACTAAGGGTTTCTATCGATTGGTGAAGCGTGTTGGATTTTGATCTTAGCAAAATTTCTAACGGATGGAATTGTTTGGTTACTTAATTTAGGTCCATCTTCTGTAATATAAATCATAATATCGGTCTGGTGATACCGTGTAATGTATTTTTTGTTATTATGGGTTTATGTGTTTAATGTTTAGCCAACCTTGTCAATAAGGTTGATGATCTGTATTTATAGGTGACTTATTCATGTAATTTCTATATCGATGGATGGATGGGATTGATGGTTATGTTTGCATTATCAGAGGAAGGTTTATGTTGGAATAAGTGATATATCATTCGGTAAAGGTTTTTGTATTATAGGGAAGACATTTGTGCTTAACCGGAACCATATCAAGCATTAGGATATGCTACTTTCACAGTTCATTCTTTCTAGATTGTAGTCTGATGTTTTTGTAAATCGATGAGACTTCTTTTTATGATGAGAAATGAGCTCTAGGTGGTTGGCCTGATTGCAAGTGCAACCCCCATTGTAATTTCACATACTGTTGCAAAAGTATTATCTGATTATGGGTAGGGTTTCCCATAGTGGTTTTTCCCTTTACTAGGTTTTCCACGTCAAGATATTGGTGTTTTGTATTGTGCTTTCATGTTCTATCCTTCATTGTGTTGATTTGTTTTTGCTCTAGTTTAATTTGTTTTGATATGCATTAGTTCTGATTTCTTATGGTAAACTGATTCACCCCCTCCCACCCCTCTCAGTTTACTCCTAGTATCAGATCTGTCATACAAATATGATCCAAGAAGAACAAAGAGGATCCAACTGGTACAATGGAATGAACCAAATCCAAGAGATACATTTGGAGCACATGCAAAGCTAATCCCTTGCAAAAAAGCACAAACAAAATACCCAATGGAAAGTGGCACTACCACCCAACCATGTGGCCCAAACTAAAACCACCCCTCTATGCTGGGAGATAGTACTAAGGCCCTCAAGAAAACCACAACAAAGAATCACATGGTCTAATTGGTACACCGGGTACTCACATAAGGCATAAGCATACAAATAAGACTCTCACAAGAGTGCTCCAAGTAAAGCCAACACATGACTACACACTAGTGAACATAAGGGAAGAGTGTCATCGTGTAGTTGGTATTGGTTATTTTGGCAGGCCTCCATAGGCCCTGGTCCCCATCCTGGGTTATCTTGGTAGTGTCTCCTGAACCCTCGGCTCCCATCTATGACTCATGGAGACACAACAACCCTCTCTTGAAGACAAGGTAGTTGGTTTCCCATTCCAAGCCTTTCCACTACATCCTGAGACTGTACTAGCACTCAACCATGTGCGAGAGACAATTAATCTTGATTAATGTTTTAAACCCAACCCCAGTTTATTAATTAAGTTATCACTTATTACTCAACTTCCAAGGGGTTATCATGGCAGCCACTTTGGGCTTCAACCCCACTTAGAAGCCACTCTTCCTTATGACACTACACAATCTCCAAATAACCCCAAAGCAAACCACAAAAGCCAACTAACACAAGGAGTTCAAAAATAAAACTGAAGAACAACTTGGTTATACAAACCTTCTACCAATCTTAAACCATAAAGAGGTGTGAAACGAACAACTAGTCTACTCACAAGACAATACCACAACCAAAATAAAGCAAGTACAACCACAATCAACACTTAACTAATTATCTTGGACGACAGACTCGCATTCAACAATATACCAACATGAACATGAAAATGACTTTCAAAGCAACACCAAAATCCACAAATTGGAGTAAATACTCAAAAGAGTACACTTGCACTCTAAACACATCCATGTTAAGGAATCATAATGATCACTCAAAATATAATTAAAATCTAATGTTATCTAATTGCAACTCTTTCAATAAACCGACTCCTTTGTGATAAGAAAATCCACAATAATGCATAAAAAGGGTCTAGGTAAACATACACCCAAATAAACTTGCACAATGCTTGATTTAAAAACCATACACCCTTTTAAAAGAATAAAAACAACTCGTAGACTAAATAAGCCATCATTTAAAGAAAATATAAATCTTTTCAATTTAAGCCAATCTGGCTATAAACAAATTCCATTTGCATTCAAATTTATAATTAATGAAAATAACAATTAAATATATTTGAAAACTAAAATCATTATTTAAGTCAAAATAGGTTTTTCCAATTAAAAATCATATTGATTAAATTTAATTGATGACTATCCATATAGCCTTTATTTTCACAAAATAAATTACAATTGTATTGAATCAATCTTAACATTTACTTCATATTGCTAATTCCAAAATAAATATTATAGACACACACACACACACACACACACACACACACACACACACACAGAGAGAGATATATATTGTTGGCATATTCACACTCCAATGAGACATTGTAGGTGATTTAAGGTTTTGTCATTGATGGCAACCTTACAATCCTATGACATCGGCAAGACATTCCACCGGCAATAGCAAGTTCAAACTCTACATCAACACTCAGACCACTAGCACCGGCAGTGAAAGGAAGCATACCGGCACAGAGGCCGACAAGATTTTTGTTATAATATATTTTATTTATTATTGTAAAATCATTAAAAGATGACTTGGCAACATTGTAAAATGACTCATATATATAAGAGATCATTGTAGAATATTTAGTAATGGATGGTAGAATGTAATTAGGTGAAATAAGGCAGACCTATTATGCGAATTGTAGGTTAAGGGTTTATGTAAGAAGCAGAGCAGAAACCCGTACTAGATCTGGCATTATAGATGCTATTTTGAAGCAATACAAGACACTAGATTTATATAATCCATTTTGTAAGTCAGTGAGACTTCCCATTTTGTAATTGAGAAGTGAGCTCTAGGCACTTGGCCTTCCTGCATGTGCAGGCCTCTCTTGTAGCAGTAATATTCTCTTATTGGCTAGTAAGTGAATATTGTGGGTCACAAATCCCACTGAGGTTTTTCCCACATTGGGATTCCTCATTAAATCTTTGTGTTATGGTGTTTCTTTCATGTGGTTGCTTTTATCTCTGTTTATTGTATTACTTCTTGTTTATTGGTACATAGTTTTAAGTTAAGAAATTTAATACACCAGTTAGATACTGAATCACCCCCCCCCCCTCTCAATATTTGTGGGAATCCTAACAATTGGTATGAGAGCTTGGTCCTCTATTTTTAGAAGCCTAACAGCATGAGTAAGATCTTGACACCGGTAGAGATGGAAAATCTGATGAAGCAACTAGAAGCAGCTCTCTCGGACTGTGATATAGAGAAATTGAAAAACATCAAACTTGAAGATGATCTAAAGGCAGCTCAGGATATCATTCAAGCACTTCAAGAAAATTTTACCATTGCAAGAAATAAGAGAAGAGAACTATGTGAAAAAATGCAAAATGAGAATGATGAAAAGGAAACTCTTAATGATATGATAAACAAGCTAAAACAAGAGAACATGACAATGAAGAATGAGATGCAAGATATGACCATGAGATTCTGTAAGGAAAATGAAGATAGAAAGAAGAATGAAGAAGAGTTGACTAGAAGGTACTAAGTGATGCAGCAAATGAGAACACAAGACTTAGCTATGAAAATGATTTATTGAAGACAGATCTGATGCATACACACAATGACTCAAATGAACTAATGAGGGAGAAAGAGATCTTAGAAAGAGAACTGGATATTTCAAATCAGCACAAAGAAAAATTCAAGAAAAGCTCAGAAGAACTTGGTGACTTATTGAAGATTCAGAAACCTAATGGTGACACTTGTGGAATTAGCTTTGAGGCAGGAGAAAGTTTCGGTACTGTAAACACACAGGATCATAGCAAACTGGTAAGACAACCTACTACTTATAAATTCAATGGAAAATACTTTAACTATAATAAGTATGGTCATGGGGCGAATCAATGTAGATCTAGAAATTATCAAAATATCAACACACCCACCGTTCAATGTTCAAAATGCAACAAAGTTGGTCATAATTCAAAAAATTGTAGAATGAATGTGAGATGTTATGTTTGTGGAAGAGTTGTACACTTATCTAATCAATGTAGAACACAAACTGGCATAGGTTATGGAAAGGCTATTCAGAAAAATAATGTGACCTGTTATGCATGTAACAAGATTGGAAATATTGCAAAATGCTATAGAAGTAAGGCATCACCAGTAGACAACAAAAGTTCTAGTTTGAAAGGAAAAGAAAAAGTTGAAGAGGTTAAGCAAGAATTCTCAAAACAATGGGTTAAAAGTTCAGACCTAAATAGTGTTGGAAATACTCCTCCACCAGTAGAACCAATCAACACTCCACCGTCAGAATAGAGTACTACTCCACTGGCAGGAAGCTCTTCATCTAATTGAAGAAAATTTCTTTGAGGGTTTGGCAATCAAATGAGACATATGCTATTATTCCCTCAGTTGATGGTGAGAAGTTGAAATTACTTCTATACCGGCAGACAAAGTTAAGTGATTACTTAACCAGCATGCACTAAATGTGGTAGATGGCAAATTAACATTATAAATTTGTGATTTTGGCTCCATTTCACTTCACCAAGAATTCAAACATTCAAAGAGCGTGAAATTTCCAGAGCTAAGGCATTTCAAGCAAAGAGGCAAAGCATTTCAGCAATCAATCTTTCCTAAGGCAGAAAAAGGTATTTATAATCATGGCATCCTCCTCTGTACCCAAATTCATAGCAAACCCTACAGTAGTCGAGGTAATCAAATGCCCTAGGCCCGTATTTCAGCTAGTTCTCGAGATAGCTAAAAAGGATGATAATGTAGGTGCATTTTCCCAAATCCCAAAAGGAATTGTTTTTGCAGAAGATCCTAGAATGTATATCCATTGCCACATAGAGGAATTAGGAGATGAAGAAATCAAAAACATGTACAAGACTGTCATATGTGATGACTCTGAAAATATAAAACCTGAACACAAAATTGTTGAAACCCTAGGATTCACTGAAATCCTCTGCATTCCAGACTTTCCCAAGGAAGTGATTAGGATAGTATTGAGCAGGTTACATGGTGCATTCTTTTGGCTAGATTCGGTTCATAAAATTACCAAGGAAGTTGTGAAAGCTGTAACAGGGTTACCTTCCACTGGTAACAGACCAGACAAGACAAAGAAGGTCTCAAATGACCTAGTAACAAACCTAACATGTGCAATGTTTGACAAAAGGTCCTTGAGAGTTAATGATGTAACTAACACAAATGTGAGATATTTTAGCATGATTCTAGGTTACAAAACAACTCATGCTAACAGACTTAACTCAATTTCTAGTTAATGCATAAAAAGTGCTTATGACATGGTTAAGGACAATGTGAAAATTGATGTATGTGAATGGCTAGAGGATGAGTTGATTGATAATCTAGGAAAAATCAAGAAGGATACGAAAGGGACATTTAGATTTGGTAATTTACTTGTATGCTTAATGCTACACATAACCAAACAGGTGCTCGGTATAGGCAACAAGAACCTTGGATTTGACATATCGGTAGGGAAATAGTTATCAGACTTATTCAACAACATGGGTGAAAATAAGGAAAAGAATATTAATGATTATTTTCAAGCACTAAAGGCCAGAATAAACAAAAGAGTCAGACTATCACAGAAAATTGTTAACAAATATAAGGATGATATATGCTTTGTGATTAAAAAGGATGAGATCTGGATGGAAGCAGTTATCCTAAGAACAATTTGGGTTACTGAGATGGGTTATGAGACCGATGATCACATCATTGAAACATATGCAAAAGCTCTTCTGGAAGCACCCAAGGAACCTAAGGAAGAAGTATTTGATAGTGCTGAGACCATTGAAAGCCAAATTCAATCTAAGAAAAGAGTAAAGAAAGTTGAAGCAACTGTGAGAAGAGGTCAAGGCAAGCTAAGGCTATCAAAGAAGATGTACTGAAACAAACTGGTATCACTGAGGATGAGTTAGAAACATTACAGCCTGAAACTCACCTATCACCGGTAGCAACTTCTTTAGAGAATGATATTCCAGCAACATTTAAAAGAGTTGTAAGGAAAAGGGATCCTTCACCGGCATCCACACCCTCACCTAGAAGAACTAGACAAAAGCAATAGGCAGAGAGGTCTTCGGTCAAGAAGACAACCCCAAAGAAAAAGCTAACACCAAATAAGAAAAGGACTCAACAAGACATTGCACCAATTGACAAACTATTGAATGAAATAACAGAGGAAGGAAAGCTCAAGAACTTAGAAAAATTATATGATACACTATCAGCAGATGAAAAGGAGCAAGTTGAAAACAGTGTTATTTTACACCTAGATATCTATAAGTTCTTAATGCAAGTTGTAGATGAACTACCAAATGAATCATTCAAAAGAATGGAAGCAAGAAGACAAATTGTTGTAGAGCTTGACAAGAAAATTAAAGTTGAGAAATTACTTGTTGTTTACCTAGTTAACTCACCAAAGGAGATAGATGATCTAATTGCAGAAGCCAACCGATCAGTATTCTCTAATGCACACTGACATATTGCACTAATGGTTGGAAGAGTAAATGAGGTAACAGAGGAAACAAAAAATGCATGGGATATATTCCTTGTTGAGAAGGAAAAATAGGAAGAGTATAGAAATCCTAAACCAATAAAAGTATATCAAAAAGACAAGGACAAAGGAAAAGGAAAGGTTGAAGGACCTCCTAGCATCAAAATAAAAGATAACTTATCCCCACCACCTTTGATTACTCCACTGGTCACCTCTGATTACTCCACCGGTAGAAACAACTAAAGATCAACCAGCAGATGAGAGTATGGATATAGAGGATACAAATCCTAATCCTGAGGTTTTATACATAGTTGATGTTGATACTCAAAAAGTCAACATTATGATAGACAAGGACACAACCGATAAGACAGATATGGCTAGTGAGCCACCAGTAACTGACAACATTGATAACACTGAAGGAAAAGAGCTAGATGATAGCACAGGACAATAGGCACAAACTCAAATAGAGACAACAACTGAAGATCAACAGACAAAGAGACAAGCAGAGCAACAGGCTCTGGAACAGAAATAGGTTCATGTGGAAACAGTGCCACCGACAAAAGGTGAGCAACAAAAACCTTTGCTTAAGGAAATGGAAACATAGACTAACCTACCAGAGGTCACTACAAGCATGGTTATTTCCTCCACCGGCAGAATTTAGAATATTGGTTCCTCCTCTATAGGATATAAATCAACAAATGTAACTGAAGTTCTTTTGGACTTCATTAAGAGAATAATAGATTGTAGTTCATAGGCATATAAAGGTATAGATGACACGATCCCAATTTTGAAGATGATAGCTCCAAACTGCAATGTAGATTATAAGGATTCCTTGAGCCAACTCGACACTTTTTCTAAGTACATTACTGACAACACAGTGACAATTGAGCAAATCAAGGAAGAGGCATTCAAAGACAGGTTGGAAATTGAAAAACAAAAATTCTTTGAGGATCAAACAAAGAATTGTACTAGGGAATTTGACACACTCCTACCGGAACTATGCAACTCATTGAAGGAATTTAAAACTTTGTATAGAGACATTTGCAAGACAAACTTTCTAATAGTTGACATAGATAAGAAAATGAGCAAGGTACAGGAAGAAATCAATAAACTTGCTGACAATTTTGTTAACTCACCTAATACATTATCAATTTTTGAACAAAAGATAATAGGTTTTGAGGAAGAATTACTTCAGTTAGAAAGAGAAAAGGAGAGAATAATAAATAAGGCTAAGAATCTGAGATTAAGACTAAGTCCTAGACTGGACTATCTAGCATCCTTGAGGAAGGAAATATCTGAGGCATTAGTACAAGGACAGAAAACACTGACAGAGCATATGCAGCACCTCACCGGTACAGTTCAAAGAATAGAGGCAACAATAAAAGACAGCAAGAAGTTTTTGGAAAGCATAAATTTGGTTTTGGTGGATCTTTTTCAAATTGTAACCACCCAGTTACAAGGTTGAGACAGAAAACTACAACTCTATTGACACTTTGACAACCTTTGTCATTGATGCCAAAGGGGGAGTAGTAGTATGAGAAAATAATCAACAAAAGACTTATCTGCTCAGGGGGAGCTCATATATTTTTGGTACACATTTTTGGTAACAGTTTTGGATTACAAGTTTTTGAATTTTCTCATGAGTGTTGTCATCAATGCCAAAGGGGGAGATTGTTGGCATATGCGCACTCCAATGAGACATTGTAGGTGATTGAAGGTTTTTTCATTGATGGAAACCTTACAATCCTATGACATCGGCAAGACATTCCACTGACACTAGCAAGTTCAGACTCTACACCGATACTTAGACCACTGACACCGACAGTGAAAGGAAGCATACCGGCATAGAGGTCGACAGGATTTTTGTTATAATATATTTTGTTTATTATTGTAAAATCATTAAAAGTCAACTTGGCAACATTATAAAATGACTCATATATATAAGAGATCATTGTAGAATATTTAGTAATGGATGGTAGAATGTAATTAGGCGAAATAAGCCAGAAATATTATGTGAATTATAGGTTAAGGGTTTATGTAAGAAGGAGAGCATAAATCGGTACTGAATCTGGCATTATAGATGCTATTTTGAAGCAGTACAAGACACTGGATTTATATAATCCATTTTGTAAGTTAGTGAGACTTCCCATTTTGTAATTGAGCAGTGAGCTCTAGGCACTTGGCCTTCCTGCATGTGCAAGCCCCTCTTGTAGCAGTAATATTCTCTTATTGGCTAGTAAGTGAATATTGTGGGTCACAAATCCCACTGAGGTTTTTCCCACACCGGGTTTCCTCATTAAATCTTTGTGTTATGGTGTGTCTTTCATGTGGTTGCTTTTATCTCTATTTATTGCATTACTTCTTGTTTACTAGTACACAGTTTTAATATGTTCTACATGTTTTAAGTTAAGAAATTTAATATACCAGTTAGATACTGATTCACCCCCCCCTCTCAGTATTTGTGGGAATCCTAACATGTATATATATATATATATAAATCAAAATTTTGATAATCCTTTTAAAATCAAAATTCTACTAAACACCATATTCCATAAAAAAATACAAATTTAAATAGACACACACACACACACAAACACACACACACACACACACACGCGCGCGCGCGCGCGCGCACACACACACACAAATCATATTTAATCTAAATCAAATTACGCATTGTCCACAGGTATGATTTTAACGGCAATTAAAAAAACAAAGTCAAACAACAAATATTCCATGTCATGCTACCCATGTTGGGGAGGAGGGTTTACCCCCCAACCCACAATGTGGAGAAAGGGGATTCAACAACTGTGGAAGGCTCCCCCCATGGAGTAGGGTGAGGATCCTCCACAACCGTGGAGAGCCCCCCCCTACCCACGATTGTGGTGAGAAGACACCACAACAGTGGTGGCTCTCCCCACCACTATGGGTAGAGAGGCACCATGATTGTGGTGCCCTCTCCCCACAGTGTGGGGTTTGGGCTCCACAACCCCACAATTTCAATCAATTTTTTTCTATAATTTAAAAAAAAACACCCTTCTCTATGATTTCAGACAGAGGTATATTTTTAATTATTTAAAAAATCCCAAAATGATATTTCCAGCAGCAAACAAAAAACAATCCTCTGCCCAAAAACAGGGTATGAAAATTTGTCAACAAATTGAATGGTAAAACATTCAAAATATTTATTTAATAGTTTGAATCAATGATTCAAATACCAAAGTTTTAAAGATATTTTACAATCCAATTTTTCTTCCCAAATAGAAAATTGAGAAATTTCAAAACCCCATTAACCAATTTTACCCAAAAAGGGAAGGAATAAACTTCTTCCAATTTCACTAAATTTAGATTGAAATCCAGCTATATCAAAATTCTCAACAACAAATTCTTTCAATAGACAAAAGAAGAAACAAAACAATCACACAATCTCAAGAAATTTTAATAAGGACAAAGAAAAAGAATCAAGCATCCAACTTGCAAATGCTTTCCTGGAGGAAATTTGAGGAAGAGCCATCCCAATCCTCACAAGAATGCGAGAGTTCACACTAAAACCCCAATAACCAACAGAGAGGAATAATTTCTCCAGCATGAAAAAAGAATCCCTCTTTTTGAAAAATTTCCAAACTATAAAGTAATTTCACTAAAAAATATATTTTAGGGCACAATTTCACTTTTGATAAAAACTGAAAATCTAATTTTTTAAAACATTTACATTTTTTCATTTAAAATACAATTCCCTCTCACACACCAAAGTCAACATGCTACTTAATCCCTTTTTTATTTTAAGTAAAAATGACTTTTTATAAATACGCAAGGCATAAAAATAAACCCACTATATGATAAACTTTAAACAATAATTTAAATCAATCAACCTAGCATGCTTGCTTTATTAATTTAACCATAAAAAGGTATCCATAATAATTTATCCCTATTTAACTCATAAACGCAATTCACATAAAACATCACTAGAAGAATAAATAAGTCACAAAACACATAACACACAAAACTCAACTTAAACAAAACAAAGACATGACCCACATACCAACATTGGAATAGAAGCCTACTTGGTGATCTGATAGGGTTGATAAAAGACTGACTATTCTCACAATCGACCAAGGCTAGGGATAACATTAGGGCCTTAAAATCATCTCCTCCACTTCCATCAGATTAATTAGGTATGCTCAGACCTATGGAGCCAGGTGGAGTTGGTACCTTGTATGTGTAATTCCTGCATCACCGAACCATGCATACATATATATACAAACATAGGAAATACATCGGTGAAAGAGAATTGTGACTTTCAATGTCTCACCGAAGTGAGTGACGGGAAATCATCTTCGTGCACCCCATACACTTTTCGATATATACATAGAGCAACTCACACATGAAGTAATTGTGTTCGTCCATTGTTAGTAACACATAAATAAACTTACCATTTTATCATTTATAATATACAATGCATAAGCAGAGTTAACATCTACTCATTCAAATAAATAGTGCCTAATCAACATCTACTCCTCAATAAGCAATAATGCATAATCATACTACAAAGTATCAATACCAAAATAACACATCACAATCATAATGAATCAACCATCCATGTAAGCCATTGAAAATTCAACCATGGTCAACAAGTCAAAAAGGGTCTAATTAGGGTAGGGGTACTATAGAGAGAGAGAGAGAGAGAGAGAGAGAGATTACTTCACACATGGGGTGATAGGGTACACGAAGCAGTAGCATGGCATATGCTAATAATGAATCTCTTTAGGCACCTTTCATTATTTTTAAACTTAGCATGGGATCATTAGTGATAAAGTATGACTCTACGTTGGGTGCATTCAAGGAGATGTTGGTAGCTTGAGTTGTAAACCCGAAAAACCTAAGGCTAAATCTCCTCCCAAAATGCTTGGGATGCCAAATTTGAAAAAAATACCACACACTTATGAGAAAGATTGGACAACTAAATACCAATTATTGAGGAGGGTAGAACCTCCTTCACTTCTAGCTTAACTAAACCAAGGGGGCTTTCCTAAGCCATTAAAAAAGGCAATGTAATGAAATCAAACACATACCTTGATACAAACCATACCCATTGCATAGTGCACCCCCATATCAATTGTCACTTTGTGCTTAAATGGTACTTTGAGGAACTGAAGATATACCGCTTGATTAAGAAAACATTTACTACCACACTACTTGTTAAAAATATGGCAAAAAATAGCCCATAATATTGTTTCATGCATTTATATATGGTAAGGAACATAACTAAGTTCAATACAATATTATATGATTTTTTATTTTAATTTTTCAAGAGTGTGTTGGGATGATGGAGAAGATTTAGTTCATCCTAACATATGCATATCCCATTTTGTAAATACAATCTAGTATTCTTGTATAAAATATAATGACTGAAACTAGGGGATACTTTATGAAGATATACTCAAAGATCAAACTTATCCAAATACATATTGTTTATGGTTGTAGCGTCCTAAAATTGCGACACTTGCAATTTCGAGTGCATTTTGGTCTTCACGATGGCGACGCAACACGCAACCTGAATGGAGACCCTGAAACTTGCTCACGACACTGAAAACTGCATTTTTCAAGTACCCTGGCCTGAACCTCCTTGCACCCTGATGTCTCGAGAGGTGGGACCAAAGCACCCAGTGCCCTGGTCCCTCAGGACTAGGGCGCCCAGCGCCCTGGTCCCTGGGTCCTATTTTGGGCCCGGTCTCCTAAGGGGTCTCGGGTCTTTTTGTTTGCAAATTGGAAATTAACTTTCCTGGTCGGCCTAAGGTCGGGAAAATCAGTCTATCAGCCCTAAATGACAAGTATATAAACTAAATTTTTCTCTCTCATTTGGCATGAAGAGGATATGTGTACAAAGCGTGGAAATTATACTCAAGCATTCAAGCATTCAAGCATTCCTTCTAAGTCTCCATTCAAGGCTAAGTGTTGCATTCAAGACAAGGATTCAACCATTGAAGAGGAGATCACATACTACATGCTACATACAACATACTACTACAACATACAACATACAACATCTAAACCTTCGCACATAAGGATACAAACATCCTTAGAACAAGGTATTAGTACTTGTTTTACATACATTTACATTTACAGCTCTTGCTCATTTCTTGGTTAATTCCAAAACCGGGGTTTGACCTAAAGGCAAACCCCTAATCCCTAACCCCCCAATCGTCTTCACTTTTCTGTGTGTAGGTTGCAGGTACGCGGCTGAAATTGAAGATCTGGAATCCTTGTGCAGAGATGAATAGATCCCCCTTCGTTTCGCGGATTTTTCGGAGGACCGTGGCGCCGGGCGCCATCGTCCCGACAACTTTTGCTCAAATTTGCAGGACAGCGCCGTATCGACATTTTACTGCTAATTCCAGGTCCGCAACTTCATACTGTATTCCTATCTCAGTTTATAAGCGAATCTTTATCACTTTCTATGCATGCTTAGCTTAATTTCCTTAACAACATTCTTTACAAAAGAGGGTAGCCTTGCTTTCCTAACCCTTGAAATTCATTTAGCATCCAATCTTACATTGTGTGGGATTGGATCTTATGAGTTTCAACCCCTCTTTTAAATGTAAAGTCTCTCCCCTAAGTGAAAAACCATCGAATCCTAGCGAACCTCCCTTCTCTCTCCTCGGAGTCGGAAGAGGGGAGAGCAACTAGGGTTCGATCACGATTTTTCCGCTTTACATTTTGGTGAACCCGACGTGAACATCCTTTCTGATTTTTCATGCTTAGATCTGAAAAAAAAAAAAAATTGATTACATTTCCATGTTTGATCTTTTGCAAAATTTTAGAGGTGATTGCATAAAAACCCTAAATTTTCTTTTTTGTAATTGAACCTGCGAAATGTCTAAATGTTAATGCCTATTTCAGATCTGTCCTTCTATTACAAATTTTCAATTCATATTTGTGCTTTAATTCTGAAAATTAAGTGGTTAAGTGTCAAAACCCTAATTTTTGAAACCCTCTTGATTCAACCTTTGTCTGACAATTTCACTGATCAAAACATCTCCAAATCAGCTGTAACTTTGGATTCCGCAATAAAATCACAATATCTTTCATCCCTGAAAATTTGGAAAAAAGTTGCGAGGACCGTGGCGCCGAGCGCCATCGTCCCCGACATTTTTTCCGAAATTTCGGGAGCGAGATCTTACTGTATTTTCCTGCTAAAATCTAGAATTTTGGCTGATTTTATCAATTTTAACACCTTCAAAATAACAGTCAAAGTTGGTCTTGTGATTGCTTGGATTAAGGCTTCTAAACATTTAAAAATCATTGAAATTGAAATTTTGTGTCAAAATTGTGTTCTTACTGTCCTAAATCTGAAAAGTGTGTTATCATTCATTAAAAATTTCAGTGCTTTATTCAAATTCTTGCATTTTGTGACTTTTGAAATTAAGTGCTTAATTACAACAACTTTGATTTCCGCTTTCAAAATTGAATTTTGCGTGAAATTGAGTCAATTTTCAGATTTCAAAATTTGCATTGCTCTTGACATTCCCTCTAAAATCATAAAATTCAAAATTTCAGTTTCCCTCTCTTTTCAAAAATTCAAATTTTGCATTTTTCGACAATCTTGATAGGGTTCAATTTCGAGATTACAACTTTAATTTGGCCTATCTACATATCGTAAAATCACTCAATTTTTTCAGATTAGCTCTAAAATCATCATACCTTTCATCCCTGCAAATTTCGAAAAAAGTTGCAAGGACCGTGTTGCACTCTGGGTGCCACGGTCCCAGGCATTTTTTCCGAAATTTCGGGAGACTGTTGTGATTGCATTTAACAGCTTAAATCCAGAAGATTGGCTGATTTTACGGAAAATTGCTACCTCTAAATTCAAAATTTTCTCTCCTTCTCTAGTGCATGAGTTTTACAACAATAAGCCCTACTTACACTATTCCCGTTAGACGAAGCCGTAGAATTAAGTCTTTCCGAGGTTTAACTACTGAGGAGATGGAACCTAATTTGAATAGCCTTTTTAACGAGGACATGGGTAATTCCTCTAATCCTCCTAATGATGAAGAAGCTCTCCATGAGGTTTCTGAAGAACAACTTTCGAAATTGGATAACCAATTTGACGATTTTTGACAATGGATGTCTCAAGAATACCCTGATAGTCAAGCTCTTCCTTTAATTGAGGGTCTAAAACGTATGCTTCAAAGTGATAAGAATGGAATTGATATTTTGCGTGGTATTGCACACATTGTGGATTCGAATGTGATGCCTATGAAGAGTTGTGCTGAAAATTTGGGTTATACACAACCTCCTACATAAGTCAATCATTCTATTCCTTTGACAACTCCTATTGCTAGTATACCTACCTTTACATCAAACATCATGGCTACTTCTATACAAGACATTTCTCCTGTGATTACTAGTCATGGGGGCAACCCTTCTTCTTCAATTAACCCTCTTCCTTCATTCAATCCGACTTCTTCATTCATTCCTTCAATGAGTGTCCCTATTATATCTCCACAAATGAACATGACGCAAGGGGGCAATTCATTTAACCATTATATTCCTCCTTGTAGTGTTCTTCCTGTCCAATCATCTCCTATGACTAATTATCATAGAGTCCCACCACCTTACTCTCTACCTTCTTTCAATAACATAACACCTCCATCTCAATCTAACACATCCAATATGAACTCTTCGACTGAAGCGACCATTAACAATCTTGCACAAACTGTCTCTTCTTTATAGCAACAAATTGCCTCTATGAATCAATCTAAGTTTAGTGTGCCCACATTTGATGTTGCGAGCCCACTTTCTCTTGACATTGTTCGAGCTATCCCTCCTAAACATGTTGAAATCCCGCATTTGGAACTTTATAATTGTAAAGGAGATCCTCTAACACATGTTAAGACTTTTCAAACAATTTGTACTAATTTTGCTTATGACCAAAGGTTGCTTGCAAAACTATTCACTAGAACATTAAGAGACAAAGCCCTACAATGGTATTGCTTGTTGCCTTCTTATTCTATTACTTCTTTCGAACAACTTGCAAATGCTTTCATTCAACAATTTCAAAACAATATAAGTCCTAAAGTTACTTTGATTGATTTAATGCATTGTAAACAAGGTGTTAAAGAAAAAGTGACTGATTTCATTGGTAGATATAAGCATTTGTATGCTCAAATTTCTTTTCCAGTACCTGACAATGATATTCAAAGAATCTTTATTTCTAATTTACAAAAAGATATTCGAGACAAACTTCTGTTTTCTGAGTTTACTTCTTTCCAACAATTGTGTGCAACTCTTCACAATTATCAACTGACTGTGAGTCAAATGGAACAATCACATCCTATGGCTCCGAGTGATAAGGGTGATAGCAGTCAACAACCATTTGGGAAGTTTAAACCGAACAGAGATTCCATCAAATTCAATGAAAACATCATCAACAACAATGTGAATGCAGCATCAGGTGTGCCTCCTATTTCTAAATTTTTCAAGAAAGAAAGACAGTATACTCCTTTGAATGAATCATTGCATAGTATTATGAATAAGTTATTGGAACAAAATGTGCTTACTCTTCCTCCTATAAGACAAATTGATCCTGCAAAGATTACTTCACCTTATTTTGATAACAAAGCTTTTTGTCAATTTCATCGTCAGCCTGGGCATGATACTGAAAAATGTTTTTCTTTAAAGGGTAAAATTCAAGATTTGATTGATAACAATACTATCTCTGTTTCTAGAGTGAATGATAAAGGCAACACATCTGTAGCTCCTCCTAACCAAAATCTTCAGATTTTCACCGATCCATTGCCTTCTCATACCTCTAATGCAATTGAGGCTAATGATTCCTCTCTCTCATCTGATGGTCTTGTGTCTATGACTCCGAATGTGATTAACTTTGTAGAGCAGCAAGAAATCCCTAAAGAACCTTCCATCACATTTGATTCCAGTGAAACCATTAGGGCACCTGATGGTCCTTTATACATAGTTGCAAAAGTTAAGAATACACCTTGCCGTGGAGTTCTTATTGATCCTTCGTGCATGGTTAATGTTATTACTGAAGAATTTCTTTTTACTTTGCAATTGAATCAAGTGATATATGACAAAACAGATGTGATTGTGAAATTATTTGATGTATTTTCTTCTCCTGCAATTGGTTCTATTACATTGCCTATTGAGGTCCATAACAAATCTCTTGATGTAAACTTTGCTATTATTCCATCTTCCGAACAATTTCATGTGAAGCTTGGCTATCCTTGGCTATCTTCCATGAAAGCTATTGCTTCTCCTATTCATAAGTGTTTGAAATTTCCCCATAATGGTGAAGTTGTTACTGTCAATCATAGTCTCTTTAAACCAGCTGAAAGAACCTCTAGTGTTCCTATTGATTACTTTTGGCCTAAACAATTCCAATCTCTTCCTCCGCGAAGTGATCATCTTTTCAAATCTTATCAAAAGTGGAAAACAGATATGATCCTATCTCTAAGTGAACCTAGAGCACCTAAACTTGATATTCCTATCATTCTTGAGAAGGAAGTTCTTCCTTTGAAAGATAAAACTAATGTCTTTCCTCAAGAAGATTCTCAAGCCATCCCTATGGATGTGACTATGTCTATACCTAATAAACTTCCTAAGAATAGACCTATACCTCCTCGTCATGATGGACTTGGTCTTCTCCCTAAACCAAAAATTCCTCCTTTATATGGAGCAGTTCCTCCTCCTTCTTTTTATAGAGAGAAGAGACCTTCTTCTTCTCCTATTATCCAGCCTAAGAGACCACAACCTAAACACCCAAGTGCTAAGGATGAGAACATTCCTCCTCCTCAGTCTTCTTCACTTCCTACTAAGACTAGACGAAATCGTTCTGCACGTGAACGTCGGCGAAAGCGTCGTCTTAGAGCTCAAACTTTACAATCTCCAAAAACACCTTCAACAAGCATTATTCCATTTTCTCCTCAGCCGAACATTGAGCCTAAATCTCCTAAACATAAGATGCATGATGGTCTTGATCCGGTGCGAGTTAAAGATCCTATTTTTATAAATCTTGATGATGATATAGATGAAAATGTTATTCATAATGAAAATGTTACTCCTCTTGCTTCTGATAGTGAATATGAACTTGTTGATGTCGATAACCATTTATCTAATGAATTTTCTAAAGCACTTATCCTAGCTCCTAGACAAAAACAATGTGGCTCGGAACATGAACATAGCCCTTGTTTGGATCTTGTGATAGCTCCATCTGCTGTGTTGGATGTTCCTCCTCTAGCGTGTTCACTGCCTTCTCGAAACATTGATCAGCAAGATCAGGGGGTAGATGACATGCTAGACTAGTTACATTAGCATAGCAGATTCTCTCCTCCTCTCTTTTGTTACTTCTTCTATATGTTATTCTCATTCTTCTATTTGTTGTCCTTGGTGTTGTCTACTTGAGGACGATGCAAAGCATTGAGATCTCTCGATCTCTCTCATGTTGACTCAAAAGACACATGTGTTCCCTTCTTCTAGGTGACCTTCCTTGATTGGGGAATGAAGAACAATTATGCATACATACATATGATATATATACATGACTTATCATACAGCATACTGACCCCGAGGAAAGCGAAGTCACCTTGTGCTTTGTGTTTTGTGTCTATTATCCTTGGGTTTATCTCACACTTGGGGGCTAAATCCTGGCGATAACGTGCTCCTTTCCTTTCTCATTTCTTATGTGTATCACTACGTTAAAAAAATCACCCCCGGTGAGGCGTGTGCGATCGCTTTAATGTAGGGGGGCATACATCCCATTCATATCTTTTCAAGATACTTGAAAATTTCTTGGCAAATTTAGCCTTGCCTTGAAAATTTTTGATATCTTTCTTGCATGACTCATAGTGAGGGAGCCTTACTACTAACAGTCATGGTTCTTCCTCGCGATCTTCCCTTTTACTTTGTCAATCAAAGTCATAAGATCCTTAGTCCACTGGGGGCTTGGTGTATCTTGCCTCCTTGACATGGTGAAAGTCTTTCAATGTTGTTTCCTTGTACTTTACCAGAAGTATGAGCATACATACTCCCGCTAAAGTGGGGGCTAAATGTAGCGTCCTAAAATTGCAACACTTGCAATTGCAACTACATTTTGGTCTTCACGATGGCGACGCAACACGCAACCTGAATGGAGACCCTGAAACTTGCTCACGACACTGAAAATTGCATTTTTCAAGTACCCTGGCTTGAACCTCCTTGCACCCTGATGTCCCAGGAGGTGGGACCAGAGCGCCCAGCGCCCTGGTCCCTCAGGACCAAGGCGCCCAGCGCCCTGGTCCCTGGGTCCTATTTTGGGCCCGGTCTCCTAAGGGGTCTCGGGTCTTTTTGTTTGCAAATTGGAAATTAACTTTCCTGGTCGGCCTAAGGTCGAGAAAATCAGTCTATCAGCCCTAAATGACAAGTATATAAACTACATTTTTCTCTCTCATTTGGCATGAAGAGGATATGTGTACAAAGCGTGGAAATTATACTCAAGCATTCAAGCATTCAAGCATTCCTTCTAAGTCTCCATTCAAGGCTAAGTGTTGCATTCAAGACAAGGATTCAACCATTGAAGAGGAGATCACATACTACATGCTACATACAACATACTACTACAACATACAACATACAACATCTAAACCTTCGCACATAAGGATACAAACATCCTTAGAACAAGGTATTAGTACTTGTTTTACATACATTTACATTTACAGCTCTTGCTCATTTCTTGGTTAATTCCAAAACCGGGGTTTGACCTAAAGGCAAACCCCTAATCCCTAACCCCCCAATCGTCTTCGCTTTTCTGTGTGTAGGTTGCAGGTACGCGGCTGAAATTGAAGATCTGGAATCCTTGCGCAGAGACGAACAGATCCCCCTTCGTTTCGCGGATTTTTCGGAGGACCGTGGCGCCGGGCGCCATCGTCCTGACAACTTTTGCTCAAATTTGCAGGACAGCGCCGTATCGACATTTTACTGCTAATTCCAGGTCCGCAGCTTCATACTGTATTCCTATCTTAGTTTATAAGTGAATCTTTATCACTTTCTATGCATGCTTAGCTTAATTTCCTTAACAACATTCTTTACAAAAGAGGGTAGCCTTGCTTTCCTAACCCTTGAAATTCATTTAGCATCCAATCTTACATTGTGTGGGATTGGATCTTATGAGTTTCAACCCCTCTTTTGAATGTAAAGTCTCTCCCCTAAGTGAAAAACCATCGAATCCTAGCGAACCTCCCTTCTCTCTCCTCGGAGTCGGAAGAGGGGAGAGCAACTAGGGTTCGATCGTGATTTTTCCGCTTTACAATGGTGAAAGTGGAAACAACAATATTGAAAGACTAAATGAATTCAACCACAAAACCCCATCCTAACAACAACAAAGATCCACCATAACATATGAAGATTACCTAAGACAATGCAAATCAAAAGAAATCACAAAGATTATACCTTCACATGTCCAATAGGGTTTGGATCTCCATTCTTCCTATCTCCATTGATCTTGCTTGATATATTTGCTCTCAGATTTTATGTGTGCACAAGAGCTCAACAAAGAACGAAAATGTGGTTGCGAGTAGGCTTGATTGCATATGAAAGTTTGAATGCTAGAGTGCTTAAAGGACTGATTAGTTGATTATAATGATTAGGGTTGATAATGAAGGAAGCATCTCCTTATATAGAAGACACTATAAGAAATGGAGGGATAAGTTTGAGAGGTGTAAAAGATAAATAGTCGTCTAGGATTAGAGGGTAGGTAGAGGAAATAAGAAAATAATGAGAGGGTAGGTAGGTAGTGTAGGAATTAAGAGATGAATGACATGTGTCATAGGTAGAAAAGGTTAATGAATTAATTAAATAAATAAAGATTTATTTAATTAATAGAGGAAGTGGGATCAATTAAATAAATTAAAGTATTTATTTAATTTAGGAAAGGATAATTTAAATAAATAAAAGTATTTATTTAAATGAGAAATAAGGCTAGAAGAGGATAGATGAATTAATTAAATAAATAAAGATTTATTTAATTAATAGAAGAATTGGGCTAAAGTAATTAAATAAACAAAATATTTATTTAATTAGACAGGACAATTTTAGGTGTCTACACATACATAAACTAGGTTATGTACATGAAAATGAACAAATATATAAGTTATATAAATTTTAAGAGTCTACTTAGTAATCTAGAAATAAATTTACACATTTCTTAATTTCTCTTGAAAAGATACATAACAAAACCATTGAAATTATTTGACAATCTTTTGTTGACTAACTAGTCAAGAGCACCCAAAAATATTGAATCTACTAATTATAATATTTTGTGAAAAGTTACAAATGTTCATTACACAATTTGGGTGAAATTAAATTTATAAAATACAAATTACCTTTCGCTTTGCTAGAGATAATGACCATAGGGTTTGTTGTTGTAGTTTTTTCCCTTATGTTCTTGCTTTACTTTTATCTCTCAATCTCTTATCCTCCTTAAAAATAAAAATTTCATCACTTTTATAGAAAATATTATAGAGATGATCCTTGTGGATGGTTAAAACTTGTCACAAGATTGACCACTATAAAATGGTGAACCTTTTGCACCAATCACCAAGGAAAATATTGTGAGATTTGTTGGAATGGAGGTTGTGAATACCATGTTGTAGTAATAGTAGTAGGGGTCACTTCCCTCTTCCACCATTGCATGTGAATTTGTACCTTTATTACTAAATATTACTTTTGGGTAGATAAAATTGGATCAAGTACACATAGGGCCTCAATGGGTCATTAATAGTGCTTTGGTTGTTTAGGAGTGGTGTGATGTGTTAATGCTACTTTAGCATCTTTTTATACACTTTTTTTTATAAGATTAATTGAAAGATTATTAAGAATTTTGATTATTGATGTATTTAAGTGAAGAAGATCAATGATTATCACACATCATGATTTTGTGAAAAGAGCCTAGGGAAGAAGAAGACCTACCAAGTGTCAATTTTATTTTTTTGGTCCTTACACATGATGTCACTAGAGAGACATGTTGTTCACATTTACCCATAAGAAAATTACATTTATTAAGGTGATCAATTTGTCGCCCAATAGTATCACACTATCTTACCATACATATTCATAACTAAGCCATTATATGCACTTCTATTTCACCTTTTATGACCCATCATAGATTCCATATATAGAAGTGATATATGTATTCAAAATTGTGATGAAAAGATCTTTCATTATGCAATAATATTTTTTCATTTATCTACCATGCATATAATACTACAATAAACTCATAATAGTGAGTTTCAAACTTGGGACATTACATTTTGTAATTTGAATTGAAGTGAAAAGTGGAAAACACATTCATTTAGAGGTTAGTAAAAGTCTTTATTCAAAGGTCCTTTTAATCCCTTTTATATAAATTACCATAGAAATGGACCTTCAAATGAAGATCCTTTTTTTCCATTTATGAAAATTACATTTCTTTTAAAGAAGTTTTTTTTAAAAAAAATTCATGGAAATAGCATACCTTCATTCAAAGGTCCTCAAATACCTTCACTCAATGCTCATTGAATACCTTTACTTTTTCTGAGATAGATGTCCCACCTTTGATGAGTTGATTGAGTTCAATATCTATAGTTAACTCATGTAGAACTATTAAAGAAGAGGAGTCAATTATAAAAAATACTAAAACGTGTGGATACATGCATGTAGGCACTTGTCATGCAAATTCTGATTTTGCATGCATGTATGTTCCTTGCATGTGTTTTTTATAGTTAGCAAGTTTCAATTTGTATGTGTAGGATAAGATAGGTTCCTTGCATTTTCATCTTTATTGTTGCATGCATGCAATGAAGAGGATGATGACATGCAATATTTTTCAGTGTCTATTTTATTTATCTATAAATGTGGGTACTTTCTTGAGGAGTTAGAGAAGAGAATTATTCATTGCAAGGTTATAGTATGAAACTTCATCTAGGGGAGAGCAAGACGTTAATTTCTATGTTAAGGCTTTGAGCTTGTGAGTGTATCATAACATGCTTATTGTTGTAGACTAATACATTTATTTGATGCTTTGGAGTGTGGGGTATTTTACCAAAAAGAGAGTTCCTCACATATATTGAGTTTTCTTTTGTTTTGTCTATCTTTTTTCTATTCTTCTTGCATATTCTTGAAGTGTTAGTTTACATATCATTGGAGATCGAATTGGGTTTATAAGAAGATTTAGTCCTCCGGTATTGAGCTTAACTGGAATTGTACTTAGACATAGGAGATGCTATCTTTTGTAGTTCAACACTTCTCTGGATTGTAGTCTGGATTTGTATGTAGTCAGTGAGATTCCTTTTGTGATGATCATTGTGCTCTAAGTTGCTGGCCTTCCTACAAGTGCAGACCCCTTCATTGTAAATTCACATACTTACTGCAGAAGTATTATCTGATTGTGGGTAGGCTTCCCACCATGGTTTTTCCCTTTACCAGATTTTCCACATACAAATCTTGTTGTTGAGTGGATGGCTTTTATTATGTGATTATTGTTTATACTTGATTGGATTAACTGCTATTCTGGTATTATTGTTTTAAATTGATAAAGATTAAGGTAATCTGCAACAACTAATTCACCCCCCCTCCTAGTTGTCTTTCGATTATCTGAACTATCTAACATGCGCCATGCCCTGGTCCTCCCCATTTTGGCCCCCTGAAAACCCCAATTTAGCATTTTAAATTTGAGCGGGATTCCTATCTTTGTGTTAGCTCATGCCAAAAAATTAATCAGTTTTCCTGACAGGAAAGTATAAAAGGAGGTTTCCCCCTCTCATTTGATTACTACATAACCTGACAAACACATGACATCAAGCATTCAAGAGCAATTGAGCAGCGATAAATCTTCCTTCAAGCCTTGGATTAGCAATAAAGTCAAGATTCAAGCATTGAAGTAGACATCTTTCATCTTATTTTGTTGAAGACTTCATAAAGTCCTAATTTCATGTGGATACAAACAAGACTTCACAAGGAGGTATATAAATTGATTTTCAATCATTATTCAACATCTCCCACAAAAGGAGAATCTTTCATTACAACAATTTCAATTATCTTTATCTCAATTTCATGGTTAATTCCAAAATCAAGGTTTGACTTAGGCAAGCCCCTATTCCCAACCTATTTCATTTTTTAGTGTAGGAAGCAGGTAGGGAGCTGCGATCTTCAGAGTCAGCATTATTTGCAGAGACAAACCAATTCCCCTTAGGTGTGCAAAAATTTTGGAGGACCGTGGTGACAGGCACCACGGTCTTGATATTTTAGGTGTTGTTTCGAGAATCAGATCAAGTCTACGAATATTTCTCATATCCAAGTGCACAACTTAATCTTGCATCTGTAGATCATTGTTTTCATGTTTTTACCTTCATTTCCAACACTTTATCTTAATTCAACAATTTAATTTACAAAAGAGGAAACCCCCATATGAATCCAATCAGTAATCAATCTTGATCCTTACTGGTTTTTGATTGAATCTGTTGGATTCCCCCTCTTTTGAATGTAATGGTCAACCCAAGCAAAAATTAGTGGTTTTTATCTCTCTTGGGGTGGAAATCCTAATTTTTTTACCAATACAAGTTGTTCTTCCCAAGATGTGCTCACACGTGTGAGCACACCTTTCTCTCTCCTTCAATCTGAACCCTTCATCACCCTTTTGATCTTGACGGTTCATTTCCAATCTTCAAACTCTATAGATTGATGCCTTCACTCATATCAAATAATCCACTTTTCATTGCACTCTTATGCTAGCCATTTATCCATAATCATTGCATCCTTATGTTGTCACTTTTACATCATAATCACTTCCATAGCATCTTCACCATGTCCAAATCATCATCAACACAAGTTTATGTTGTTATACAAATGTCAGAAATCCACATTTAGCTCCATCTATCTCTCCCACTCTTCATTAGTCAATCTTGGAGCAAACAAGATCGTGAAGATGAGGAGGACAAGGAGGGGCCTGGAAAATTTTGTTGAATTTGGCATAACACCTACCCATTGTATTTGCTAAAAAGATTTTAAACCAATTTTCGATGCAATGATTTTGTGCATCTCGTGCTATCATAGCATTTCATGAATTCAAAATTTATTTGAGGCATTTCGTCCCACGATCCTTGCATTCAGTACGATAACATCCTACAATCATAGTACTCCATATGATGATGACATCTCTTTGAGGCATTTTGTCAAACAAAACAGAATTATGCCTTTGTCTATACTTCCATGCTTTGCCTACATGTCCACCAGTACACTCCAACTACAACGTCTAACAAAAGTTGTTTTCCATTATATTTTAATAGATTTCCATACATTATTTCAAAAGCACCCATATTATTACATAAAGGAAGGATGCTACTGTTAGACAACTCAGATAACCAGTGAACAACTGAGAGGGGTGGCCAAATCAGTTGTTAATAGATTATTAAAACATTATTACCAGAAAAGAAAATATAACAGTTAAGCACAAATATAAATCACAGAACACTTACCAATCATCCACAAAAGATAACACCAAGACTTGTACATGGAAAACTCAGTAATGGGAAAAACTACGGTGGGAAGCCTACCCATAGTCAGATAATACTTCTGCAATAAGTATGTGATTACAAAAAGAGAGGCCTACACATGCAGGAAGTCTAAGAGCCTAGAGTGCACTGCTCATCACAAAAGGAGCCTCACTGACTACAAAATAAATCTAGACTACAATCTGGAAAGAAGAGTGAACTGCAAGGATAGCATCTCCTATGCTTGAATACAGTTTCGGTTAAGCTCACTACCAGAGGTATTAAACCTCTTTCAACAACCCAATTAGATCACCTATGATCGACCAAAACCTCTGCATATGATTACAACCTTATTCGCATACAGATAATCCTCTTTCCCAATTACCATGAATATGCCCATGATCTATAAAGAGATCTTACATCATATTTATACCAACCCGGGACCTAAACAATTAGGTTGTCTACCTACAAGATAATACAATAAATTCATAACATAAACCCATAATCCAATGATCAACCAAGTTAGCCTAAGACCAAAACAACATAATCCAATCAATAGATCCAACTGGTAACGCATTAGGATCATCCACCAACACGTTACATAAATCGATCCATAACCTAGCCGAATAAGATAGCATTAGGTCAGGATCCAAATCCAACACAACCGATCAATAGGAACATGAACAAGATAACCATCAACATCTCAAAAGCCATCTAGAAGCTGCGCCAACACCACTTATCATGTGCATCAAAAGATCTTCAACAAAGCTCTCCCAGGAAAACCTTTATCAGTGACCAAAAGGCTTACTAGAACAAATGATATCTCCTGAGTCATCAAATCTTGAACCAACTGATCGTGATACACAGTCGAATAGCATGAATGACAAATACAAACCAATTCCACAAACTGAAGCATACTAGAGCATACTAGATCAATATCATAATCCAACCGCTCTACCGGAACCTATCGAAAATAGTTGGTGTTACCATAAATGACAAAACATCAATAAAACACATAATCAATTCCTCCGATTTGCCAACAATCTCCCCCTTTGGCATTGATGGCAACACTAGATGTGAAAAACATCCAAGTATCGAGAAATTCCAAACAAGTCTCCCCCAAAGGAAGACAACCAACAATCTCCCATAAGATGATATTACAATGAAGTTAACAAACTCCCCCTATGTATAATATCCCTATTAAGCTCTATTTTTCACATATCTCTCTCCCTCTTTGACATCAATGCTAAAAATATGACATAAACATCAAAGAAAAATCATAAATCCACTAAACCACATAGCTAACTACTCCCCCTGAGTACTAGCACCAACACATCAACCCGGAATGAATAGTAGCTCTGAAAATGCATATCAGACTGATTCCAATCAGCATCCCTCAGGTCTCTACTGAAGGGGCAAAAACCCCCAATCTGTCTCTGAATTACTCAAATGATTCCTTAGGCAAAGGCTTAGTGAAGATATCTACAATCTTCTCTTTAGTGTTCACATAAACCAGTCTGACTTCATTGGCTTCCATCTTCTCCTTCAAAAAGTTGTACTTGATAGATATGTGATTTTTCTTATAATGAAATATCGGATTCTTTGATATGTCAATAGCAGTAGAGTTATCACAATGAATAACTACTGGTTCATTACAATCCACCCTTATATCCTTCAACATTTTCTTCATCCATAGAACTTGTGTACAGTTAGTAGCAACAACAACATACTCAGCTTCAATAGTAGATAAAGAGGTACATGACTGCTTCTTGTTGATCCATGAAACAAGTTTCTTTCCAAGAAAGAAAGCTCCATCGGATGTTCTCTTCTGGTCATCAACATCTCCAACCCACTGCATCTGTATATGCACAGTGTAAAATCATCATTTTTAGGATACCACAAACCATATTCAATTGTTCCTTGCAAATACCTGAAAATCTTTTTCACCGCACTCTCATGATTCTCTCTAGGATCACTTTGATATATTGATACAATACAAATTGCATTCATTATATCTAGTCTAGTCTGAGTCAGATATAAAAAACCTCAAATCATAGACTTGTATCTTGTAGGATTTACCAGTGTTGATGCATTTATCTTAGTCATTTTCTCACTTGTAACCATAGGAGTACCAACCGGTTTAGAATTTTTCATACCAAATTTCTTCAACAACTCCCTAGCATACTTAGTTTGATAGATGAAAATACCTTTATTAGTCTGAGTAATCTACAAACCTAAGAAAAATTTCATCTCCCCAATCATAGACATCTCAAATTCATTCTTCATATTATTGCAGAATTTCATGCATAACTTATCCTCACCTCCAAAAATGACATCATCAACAAAGACTTCAACAATCAATATGTCATCATCAGTGATCTTATAATATAAATTATTGTTAGCATTACCTTTAGTGAAACCAAGCTTCAAAATATATTTATCCAATCTTGCATACCAATCTCTAGGGGCTTGTTTCAATCCATATAAAGCTTTCCTTAACCTGCAAACCATGTTTTTGTCATCTAAAAGTGAAAATCCATTAGGTTGCTCAATGTAAACTTCATCTTCAAGATCTCCATTTAGAAATGCACACTTAACATCCATCTAATAAACCTTGTAGTTCTTATGGGTAGCATAAGCAAGAAATAATCTCACAGCTTCAATCTTAGGTACCGGAGAAAAAGTCTCATCATAATCAATTCCTTCCTTCTGATAATATCCTTTACAAACCAATCTAGCCTTATTCCTCACAACTTGTCCATCTTCATTCAATTTGTTCCTAAAAACCCATTTAGTCCCAATAACATTCTTATTTTTAGTTCGGGGAACTAAATTCCATGTATTATTCTTTTCTATCTGATCTAATTCCTGTTCCATAGCTTTTATCCAACATTCATCTTTACATGCTTCAATTATTGATGCTGGTTCAATTTGAGAAATTAAACATACCTCATCAGCTGCCAACCTTCTTGTCATCACTCCTTTATTCTTGTCTCCAATGATCCGATCTTCTAAATAATTTAACCTATCATACTTAGGAGTCTTCTAATTTTCTATTCCTCTGCTCTGATATTCAGTTATTGTTGAATTTTTTGATATTGTAAGAATAACTGGTTCAACATTTTGTTCTGATGTAGGTGCTACCCATTCAGTTATGATCATTTCCACTGTCGGTTCTCTCTGATAAGTTCTAATTTGACTTCTGTTTAGCTCATCTACCTTGACATTAGTGCTCTCCACAATTCTCTACAATATTTTGTTATAACATCTGTATGCCTTTCTTTCATTAGAATAGCCAAGAAATATCCCTTCATCACACCTAGGATCAAACTTTCCAATGGAATCATTTTTTTTGATATAGCATTTACTACCAAAGATTTTGAAATACTTAACTGTAGGTGTCTTACCATTTATTACCAAACCATAACTCATAAGGTGTCTTACCGGTGTCTCCTTTGATATGAACTCTGTTGAATGTATATACCATCGTGCTCACAGCTTCTCTCCAGTAGATATGAGGTAGATTAGCTTCCATCATCATAGTTATAGCCACATACAAGAAAGTTATGTTCTTCCTTTCCACAACTCCATTCTGTTGAGGTGTTTGGGGTGCAGATAACTGTTTGCTTTCCCATTCTTTTCACAATAACTGTTAAATTCACCAGATGTGAATTCTCCACCCTGATCAGACCTCAAGCATTTAATCTTCAATCATGTCTTTGTCTCAACTTTATCTTTAAAGATTTTAAAATTTTCAAATGCTTCAGATTTTTCCCTATGAAAAGTAACCCACATCATTCTAGAATAGTCATCAATGATTAGCATAAAATATCTAACACCCTGAAAAACTTTTGATTCTAGTAGGACCACACAAATCAATATGAATAAGATCAATAACATCATTAGATTTGTCTTGTATACCCTTAAAATAAGTTTTGGCTTGCTTTCCCATTTGACATTCCTTACATACCAGATTATAGGGCTTCACAATCTTAGGTATATCTCTAACTGCCTTAGTAGAGCTGATATTTACAATGCAATCAAAATTCACATGACACAACCTCTTATGCCATATCCAACTCTCATCAATTTGTGTAATCAAAAATGTTTTCTCACTGAAGTTCAAATGAAAGATGTTACCTTTAGTCTGATTACCGGTTGCAATCTCCAATCCAGATCTGTTGATAATCTTGCATTTTCCATCCTTGAACTGTAACTGAAATCATCCACCAACTATCCTACACTTAAAAGATTGTGCCTTAAACCTTCAACATAATAATAATTATCATTATCATGCTTACCATCCAATGATATAGTTCCTCTTCCATTGATCATGCATGCTTTGTCATCTCCAAATCTAACTAGACTACCATCAAATTCTTGCAAAGATAGAAACTTCCTTTTATCTCTAGTCATGTGATAAGAACATCCACTATCTATCACCCATTCATCCTTATCTTCAATAGTAGCAATAAGGGCCTTTTCTTCAGGTACCAGATCATCTTCCTTGATAGCCAAGAATACCCATTCCTTTCCATTGCCGGATCCACTAGCTGAATCTTGTGACAGTTCATCATCAAAATCAATCACGCCTTCCTTATCCGCATAGTAGCATGATTTTTCTTTGTTCCTCTTGTACTTATTCTTGTTCTGATAATCATGGTTAGGCCTAAAATATCTTCTAGCTCTTTCCTCAAATCTTGAATTCTTTTCAGGACATCTAGATGCAAAATGGCCTATCTTATTACATGCGAAACATTTAAAAGGTGATTTTCCTTCATACTTCTTGTCGGACCTTGAGGTATTCTTCTAGTAAATAGGGCTTCAAGTTTCTCAAACTCTTCATCTTCTTTCTTCATTTCCTCCACTTCCTTAGCATATAAGGCTTTCCAATCACTCTTGCCGGTAGATGATGTAGATGCATGAAAAGAAGGTTCAGATTTTGCAACTCCAGAAGAACCAAATTCCTCAAGCTTAAAAGCATATAACTTCCCAGCAAAGGTATCTCTATTAATAGAGGTGTTTGTCATTGTTCTAAAGTCATTAATTGTAGTAGCCTTCATCTTATAAGGTGGTGGCAAATATCTCAATACTTTAGAAACTATTTCATCTTCGCTCAGAGATCCACCATAGCATTGAATTCCCAAAACAATTTCATTAACTCCATAAAAGCAGTAATCCTTTCATCTTCTTCCATCTTCAGGTTCTCATATCTCACTTGGTAACCATTAAATTTAGAAATTTTAACAGTAGGATCACCTTCATTCAGATTCTCCAATTTATCCCATATAGCCTTTGCAATTGATTTGTCAGTTAGTCCCATAACTTGTTGATCAGAAAGTGCACGCAAAAGGGCTTCTCTAGCTCTACAATCATTTTCAATGTCCTTATCCAAGCCTGTCGAAGGAGGATTGTTAGATGTCAGATTATGAGGTATATATCCTTTGTCAGTGATCTCCCAAATCTCCTTTCCAAGACATCTCAGATGAGTTTCCATCTAAATCTTCTATACTATGTAATTTGTTCCATCAAGCCTAGGAATTTCTCTCTGGAAAACAACTACAAATGAACTTGATGAACTTGAACTATTAGATGCCATAGGATCTTCCTCAAGTAGTTAATCTTATGTAGAGAGGACCAGGCTCTAATACAAATTGTTAGACAACTTAGATAACTGTTGAACAACTAAGAGGGGGGGTGAATCAGTTGTTAACAGATTATAGAACTTTAATCATTAAAACCTTATTACTGAAATAACAGATATAATAGTTAAGCACAAATATAAACCACAAAATATTTACCAACCATCCACAAAAGATAACACCAATATTTGTATGTGGAAAACCCGGTAAAGGGAAAAACCATGGTGGGAAGCCTACCCACAGTCAGATAATAATTCTGCAGTAAGTATGTGATTACAAAAAGAGGGGCCTAGGCCTCCACATGCAGGAAAGCCAACACCCTATAGCACACTACTCATCACAAAAGGAGCCTCACCAATTATAAAATAAATCTAGACTACAATCCAAAAAGAAGAGTGAAGTGAAAGGATAGCATCTCCTATGCTTGAATATAAAACTGGTTAAGCTCAGTACCAGAGGTCTTAAACCTCTTTCACCAACCCAATTCAATCACTTGTGATTGACTAGAACCTCTGCATATGATTACAACTTTATTCGTACATGGATAATCCTCTACCACAATTACCATGAATATGCCCATGATCTATAAAGAGATCTTACATCATATTTATACCAACCCGGGACCTACACAATTAGGTCGGCCACCTAAAAGATAGTACAATAAATTCATAACATAAAACCACAATCCAATGATCAACCAAGGTGGCCTAAGGCTAAAACAACATAATCCAATCAATAGATCCAACCGGTAATGCATCGGGATCATCCACCAACACGTTACATAAACTGGTCCATAACCAAGCCGAATAAGATAGTATTAGGTCTGGACTCAAATCCAACACCACCGATGAACGGGAACAAAAACAAGATAACCATCAGCATCCCAAAAGCCATCTAGAAGCCATGCCAACACCACTTATCATGTGCATCAAAAGATCTTCAACAAATATTTACCGGTAAAACCCTTACCGGTGACAAAAAGGCTTACTAGAACAAATGATAGCTCCCGAGTCATCAAATCCCGAAGCAAATGATCATGATACACATCTGAATAGCATGAATGAAAAATCTAAACCAATTCCACAAACTTAAGCATACTAGAGCATACCAGATCAATATCATAATCCAACCGCTCTATCGAAACCTACTAGAAACCGGTAAACAACCAAAACAGTCGATGTTACCATCAATGACAAAACATCAATTCAACACATAATCAATTCCTCCAATTTCCGAATAGCTACCAATGTTATTGAATCTGGATTTACACTTGCTAGTTGCCTTTGTTTGAAAGATTCTAAATGCTTTTTTTACAAATGCATTTTGAACATAGCCAACAATCATCATTTTCCTTGGAACAAGACGTCTCTTGGACACATTTTATCAAATATCACATGTGCCTTGTTTGTGCTCTAATGGATGTTCATTCCCATTGATGTTGTACCAAGGAGTCTATGTTTGTCCTTCTTGACTTGTAGGCGTTGATCTATGATTTCTATGGTGATTGAATTCTCTAATTGCATATGACAGATTATTCCATTGAGTTATTTTCTTACATATGACAAATCATTCCCTTTGATGTATTTGGCCTTTCTTCATAACCCATGGTTTTTTATCAAGCTTTGTGATCTTTACTTGTTGAGCACATTATCAGGCTCTTGTATGGGGAAATCCACCCTTCTAATCTGATCAATCTCTTGTATGTAGAAATCCACCCTTGTCTTCAATGATCATGAGTGTTTCATACAATACTTGGCTCACGTATCGATGTTGACAAACTTATTCTCCATCTAATTCGAGACTGAGACTTTTGGCTTGTAGCAACCCAAGTTTAAAAGGACTATGATTTTTCTTGTTCAAGGCTTAATATTATGGCATAACAATGTAAAGGGATCCACCTCCAAAGCTCATAGTACAACCTTTAAGTAATGTTGTAGGAGGAAGTGCTTTATATTTTGGTCATTTCCATTATTGATTAACATGACTTCTTTATTGCTCACTATTGCATTTGGTGGAAAAAGACCTATATTTTATTGTTCTAGGACAATGTATTTGATGGTGGCATATCTTTTTGGGCCCATAATATGAGTGCTTGTGCCTTCTACAATAGATTTTATAAGGATTGAAATATTTGCATCCTTAATCATATTATTGAGTCATTTCCTTTGATTTTTGCTAACCATTGTTGGCTAACAAGGGTACAATTGTAGGATATCAAAGAAGAGATCTACCAAATTGTTTGCAAGTTTCTTGTGGTGCCAAAATTTTTAGTCTTTCTTTAACAATCCTCAATTGGGAAAATTCATCAATCCTAGGATAGTCACTCTCATTTTGTGCAACAATCACGTTTAAACAGAACAATCACATTTTGCAATCTTGGGTTAAAATAAAAATTCACATTGTCATTTTGCTACAATCTGATTTAAAAAGAACAAACACATTTTGCAATCTTGGTTTAAAATGAATGAATTGCCTTATCATTTTTTAGGTTTCTAAAATGAACTCACATTTTGCAATGAGGGATTAAAACTAACACGTGTTTTCCATGTTTGGTGTGTTTGCACATCTGTAGGGTGGACACACCATTACACCAAGTATCATCTCCCCTTGCCTTCATGGACCTTGGGTGAAAGAGAAAGGTTATTAACAACACTCAATTTTTTATTTTTGAGTAGAGAATCACCTCTTGGGGGCCTCATCATAGAAATGGAGTGTTTCAAAATTGAGGTACATTGGGGATATCGACTCTCCCAACAAGATCTCAAGCGGTGTTTTTCAAGCCGCTATATAAATATGCTAGTCAGACGGTTGGAGTATTGAGTGAATTCTCTATGTGTGAAAAAGTGAAATAAGTCTGTAAGCTGCAGGGGACAACACTTTAATTAAGTCATTACATGTATGGTTAGACAGATATAATCATGAATATGAAAACCATAACAAATCGACTAATTGCCTTCTAAAATATGTGAGTATAAGATTGCTCTCAGATTTGTATAAGCAATACCAGTGACTAGACTACACCAAGATGAAGGATTTAATCTATATGAGCATGATATTAAGCTAAATGGATGCAAGATGGATGAATAGATTCAAGTAATATGGATTCAAGAAATCATAAAGTATGCCAAAAAAAATTAAACTAAGATGCAATAATCTTAAAAAGGAAGCACAATATCTTCAATGAATCCAGAGCAGAAACTGTATAATAACAATAAATCTCTAGGGTGTTTTGAATGAGAGTTGAAGGCTGAATTTATAGAGAATCACATGAGAGATTAAGAAAAAGCACAATTTAGGATTAATTGAAATAATTGAGAAATCAAATTTAGTTAACCTTGAGATAGATTCCAATTATAGCTTAATTGAAATGCATTCAGATTATAAGTTTGAGTTACATTGGTGATAGAATTAATTAATTCCATGCACTTGTGATAAAAATAGGCGATTCCATGCGGTTCTTTGATTTATTCAAGAAAAGAGTCTTTTCAATGCAACTGAACTTCTTTTTCTCAGAAGCTTTGAGTTCTAATTTTAGAGATTGATTAATAATTCAATTTAATTATTTTTCTAATTTCAAGTTAATCTCAATTTAGAAGAAGAAATAATATCTCAAGTTTGATTTCTCTCAATTCAATTCTTTTATTCTATTTTCAATTCAACTCTTGCTTTGCATATTGATTCCTCTTTTGTAATAAATTAATTCCTTTTTTATGATTAATGAAAAATTTATTAATTAATTAAATTTGCTAGGATATTTAATAAATTAAATAGGATAATTGATCAAAATGATATTCTTGGAATGATTCAATTAATTAAATAAATATTTAATTAATATTGAGTAATTGATTTGTCATGCAATATTTGATGATTGAAGAATTAATTAATTGTGCTCAAGATTGATTTAGTTTCCTTTGGTTAGGACATTGGCAATGTTGTCAAGATTAGGGGCCCATGGTTTAGATGACCATTTTTAGGGTATTACATTTGCCCCTCTTTGAATTAATGTGTGAGCAGTGCATTGGTTCAAAGAATAGTTGATGTCTAGGAGATACTAGTTCTAAACTTGATTGATCATGAATCAGATGAAGAGCGAGGTGTTTAGCTGAATTTGAAGCGATGAAGCTAAACAAAGTTGATTAAAGCGGTATCGATCCCGAACTTGATTGAACTAGGGCAGATAGAGAGGAAAGATACCAAACTTGAACTTGATTGATCAAGAAGTGGATCTTACTAATGTAGAACTTGATTGAACTAGACATAGTGAGCGTAGATAAATCAATCTTGAACTTGATGGATCAAGACACGATGAGTGAAGATAAACTATCCAACTTGATTTGAAGCAATGAAACTAAACACCTACTTAGATTGAGTGTGTGATAAAAGATACTCTCTAAACTTGTGATTGAGTTTAAACGAATAATCAGCTTGATGAAACTGATTAATGTTAAGAGACCGATTCAGATGAAGACAAATATCAGCTTGATATGAAGCGTTGAAACTGATATGCCCCTAGAGATTGATTTGATTCAGATGATCGAGAGATCTCAACTTGATATGAAGCGATGAAGCTGAGATGCCCCTTAGCGATAAGAATTTATTTTTCTCTCGTTGAAAAATATTTTTGCTCGACTTTTGATGAAGATTTAAAATTTTCTTGACTTTAAAGATGTGAGGTCATAAGGTCATGAGTATGCCCCCTTGGGAGCAAAATTGAAAGATAGCGTGGGTACATGATGATAGGCAATTTTTGGCGATGATAAGTTATTTGAGCACAAAGATTAGTATTGATGATTAAAATTAGAGTTTATTTGAGAATTAAATTGAGATTTAGCATTGAGCGCAAAATGATTCAAAAAAATTGACGGGACGATGAAAGTGCTAAGTGGTCAACATCATGAAATTTCGATGAGAGAATTGATGTCAGATTTTGATTTCGATCCCGAAAATGGACTTTGGATAGTTGATTTACGAGCTCTTGATATGATTTCATCATACTTGTGTTGATTGATTATGAGATGTTGTTCTATATGCTTTATTCTATAATGCAGACAAATATGGATATTATTTCTTTTTTGTTTCTTTTCATATGCAAATAAATGATGATAATGAGTAATAAGTAATGCAAATTTTGTTTATTTTCTATGCAATAATGTGAATGAAAATGAGTGTATATAACGAAATGTATGGATCTATAGAAGATGCGTATGTATGTAGCTAACATCTCAATACACAAGTACTCGATTAGACAAATGATGAAACAAAGATCACTTAGCTTAGAAATAATGATACTTCAAACTCTCATTCAGAAGATAAAGAGATCATTGTTATCATGTAGAACTTGTTGGAATATGTGCAGAGTATGATGAGATGATGGTATTGTATGTTGTCATTGATGTCAATATGCTGAAGGATGAACCGGTATATTGAAGTAAGCGAATTGGAAAGTGAGCCGGTATGATGGTTCAAGTGAAGCAGTATGTTAAAGTGTGAACTGGTATGATGGTATGAACCAGTATATGCAGAAAGTGAAGTGGTATGTTGGAATGTGAACCAATATATGGAAATTTTGTATCGAAGTTTCATTTGATATGACTACCAGTTGGTAGTCTCAACTTTAGGGTTTCCGGTTGATGCATTCCAAGTCTGTGTGATTCAATCGACAACATCCTATGATGAGTTAGCTTTGAAATGAAGATGAGATTGCATTTCCACGTCAGCCTTGTACACATGAAGAATCTTCTTGAGGATCTTGCATGAAGAAGATTGATTCTATCCACCTCGAGAATGTGCAAAATCTCTATAAACGGTGGAGAGCCCATGATGGGTTATCAGCTTCCAGAAGCTGTGAAGAACAAACAATGGAGAACATCTTGAGATTTGTTCAAGATTGTTTTACTCTATGTAATGTGATTAAACGATCAGGATTGCACCGACTCTATTGATAACCTAGATGCTTAGGGTTTAGGGTTTATGCTACCAACCTAATTGTTGTTTATAAGGTTGATGATGTTTTTAATTGAAAAGTTGTTGGCAAATGATTGTATGTGAGGTGATTCTTGCCAGACCGAAGGAGAAAGAGATCTGCAAAGTGTGACTGCAAAAGTATAGGAATTGAAATGGATCTGTCTTGGCATTGAGTGCTACTATCAGATCAGTGTATTACCTGTTGACTTCTAACCATTTCAGCAGATGGAAAATCCCTTAACCGGGTAGCTTTAATAGGTTTTTTGTAAATCCTTTAATAGGGTGACTCAAAATCATTGAGTTCTTAAAATCCTCTCACAAGATAACCTTTAACAGGGTTTTAACCTCTAACCGAGTATTTAGCCATCCCTTAACTGGGTGATCCCTAGCAGGATTAGTTCCTAGTAGAACCTATTGTAAAAGTCTTTAACTGGACTAGGCTCCTAACAGAGCGGACTTCAAAAGAGTTCAACAATAACTTGTGGGTATTCATCCCCACCGTGGTTTTTCCCAGTTGGGTTTCCACGTGAAAAATCAATGTGTTATGTGTGATGCTTTTTTATGTGATGTTTTAGTGTTTTCTATTAAGCGGTAATGCAAGCTAATCCAATGGTCATTATATTTCTGATGTGTTACTTTCTTAAGCAGGGTGAAGATTGAGATGAGATATTAGGTTTTGAGATGATCTAGATGACTACTAGTTTATGTCTTTTATAGTTATACTGTGTTTTACTGGTAGTGCCTTGATTTAGATCGGTGATTCTGATTACCAGTTAGAGCAGTCTTTGCAGTTTAAGTTTTTGAAGAAGTTTTGTCTACACTGATTCACCACCCCCCCTCTCAGTATCTATTGAGTATTTACTATTCATCATTATTCATCAATTGGTATCAGAGCGGTCCTCTAGGTCCTTTGTGTTATAAGCTTAACCGCTTGAGGAAAAGATCCTATTCTAATGATGAAGAGGGAAGGTCCTAAGTTCAACATAGATAACTTTAAGATATGAAAGGATGGAATGAAGATTTACATTTAAAGCATGGGTGCTCAACACTGGAACTATGTTGAGAATACTTATGTTGTCCCTGTCGGTATTCTCACCAATGATCAAAGAAGAGAAATTCAGGAGAATGGGCAAGTCATGGAAGCTCTTATTAGCAGCCTATCTGATATTGAGTTTATAGATGTTAAAGATAAAGACAATCCCAAACATGTATGGGATACTCTAGAGTATATCTATGGCAATGATGAGCATGTGAAGAAAGCTAAGGAAGAGATCCTTAGAGGAAAATTTGATGACATGCGGATGGTTGAATGAGAGACCATTCAACAATATGGGATAAGAATTAAAACTATTGTTGGAGATATCAAGAGTGTAGGAGGTACAATGGATGATTCCACCATTGTTAGTAAAGTTTTGAGATCCTTGTTACCAGTCTATGCAATAAGGGTTGCCACTATTCAGGAGTTGAGATCTATTGGCAAGACAAAGGTATCCCTTGACTCTATCATTGCTAAGTTGATTGCATATGAGCTAAACAGTTATGATGCTAGTGTTCAAAAGATTGAATCAACCTTTAGAGCATCTGTTGCACCATCTAGAAAAGGAAAAGAAGTTGGAACCAGCTGTGAACCCAGACAAAGCAGAGATATGGATGATGAGGAGATCCTGATGGAATTTGAAGCTCTTCTTGCCAAGAGACTTCCTAAGGGAACTAGAAAATAGAAAGGTAAGCTCCCTTTGAAATTATTTTCTTGCAATAGGATAGGACACATTGTTGTCAACTATCCCAATAGTGATAATAAGGACAAACCAGAGAAGTTTAAAAAGTTCAAAGGAGGAAACAGGAGAAATTGTCTTGTTGCAGTTGATGAAGGTGTCACTGATGATGAATCAGAAGATGAAGAAAGTGAAGACATAGTGTTTGTAGTTGTTAAGGAATATGTATCAAACAAGAAGGCTCTTGTCTCCTATTTTAATAATTCTAATGAGTGGATTATTGATAGTGGATGCTCTCACCACATGACTGGTGACCAGAGAAAGTTCCTATCTCTAGAAGAGTATGATGGAGGTTTAGTTCGATTTGGTAATGATGCACCATGTATGGTAAAAGGCAAAGGGTCCATCTCTCTAAATGAAAAAAGGAGTGCTGATAATGTGTATTGGGTAGAAGGTCTCAGGCATAACCTTTTGAATGTTGCCCAGCTGAATGATAAAGGATTCACTCTAGAATTCAAAGATGGAGTGTGCAAAATAAAAGGAAAGAGTGGTGAACTGATGGCCACCGATATGCAGACCAAAGGTAACTTGTTTTAGTTAAATACAAATATCAGTCAATGTCTAATGACTAAGTTTGATGAGAGTTGGATATGGCATAGGAGGCTCTGCCATGTAAATTTTGATAATATTGTAAAGGCCAGTAAGATCAAGGTAGTTAGAGGATTGCTTGTGCTGAACAAACCAAAGAATCCTTTGTGTAGAGAATGTCAACTAGGGAAAATGTCTTCCTCAACCTTCAAAGGTAAATCTTTCACAGCAGATAATTTACTTGATCTTGTGCATATTGATTTGTGTGGTCCTATGAAAACTAGGAGTGTTCAAGGAGATAGGTACTTTATGATTCTTATTGATGATTGCTCAAGAATGATGTGGGTCACATTCTTGAAAGATAAGTCTGAAGCTTTTGGAAAGTTTAAAGCCTTCAAAGCACTAGTTGAAAAGGAAAGTGGTAAGAGGATTAAATGCCTTAGAACCGATCAAGGAGGTGAGTTCACTTCGGATTAATTAAACAAGTGTTGTAAAGAGAACGACATCAAGAGGCAACTATCTACCCCCCAGACTCCACAATAGAATGGCCTAGCGGAAAGGAATAACTGGACTGTAGTTGAAGCTGCCAGAACAATGCTAATTCAAGGGAAGGTTGCTCACACTTTTTGGAGAGAAGCAGTGAGCACTATAGTTTACACTATAGACTGGGTACTCATCAAGAAAGGCAAGGATAAAACTCCTTATAGGTAAAACTCCTATAGCTAGGTACTTTAGAGTGTTTGGTAGCAAGTGTTATATCAAGAGAAGTGAATACCATAAGAAGTTTGATGCAAAATGTGATGAGGGAATATTCCTAGGGTATTCCACCAAGAGAAAATATCTCAAGTGTTTTAACAATAGGACTCAGAGAATTGTTGAAAATATCAATGTTAGAGTTGATGAAACCTCTAAGAAACCTGAGGAAACCAGTAGCAAGAAAGCGGTAGATGAACCGAATGTAACCTTCTGGGAATCGGTTGCAAAACAACCAAGTAGAAGTAACAGTGCTCCTACACTAGTAGATGCTAATGTTGATGAAGATGAGGATGTAAAAGAAAAGAAAGAGGAATCAGTTAAGATCATTCCTAGGTATGTAAAGCTACATCATGATCCAAAGCAGATGATAGGGGATAAGGATGTAGGAATACTAACAAGAAGAAAGGTTAGAGAGAATTCTTGCATGATTTCTGAATTTGAGCTCAAAACATTTAAAGAGGCACACAAAGATGAGGACTGGATTAAGGCTATGGAAGAGGAACTTGACCAGATAGAAAAGAATGGTACATGGTCTTTGGTACCTAGACCTAAGCACAAAAATGTTATTGGCACCAAATGGGTTTTTAGAAACAAGCTAAATGAAGATGGTACAGTGGTAAGGAACAAAGAAAGATTGGTATGCAAAGGATATGCTCAAGAAGAAGGATAAGACTATGGAGAAACCTTTGCTCCAGTACCAAGATTGGAAGGAGTTTGAATGCTACTTGCATATGCCACCTTCAAGGGATTCAAAGTGTATTAGATGGATGTGAAATCTGCATTCTTGAATGGAATACTTGAAGAGGAAGTGTATATAGAGCAACCAGATGGGTTTTCCCTATCAGAAGACAGTGATATGGTGTGTAGGCTACATAAAGCCTTGTATGGATTGAAGCAAGCACCTAGAGAATGGTATGAACGTTTACACTCCCATCCAGTGAAGATTGGATTTGAAAGAACAAGTTAAATATAGCAATATCTATCTGAAGATAGAAGGAGATCAAATTCTGATCTATGAAGTGTTTGTTGATGACATAATTTTTGGTTGTGATAACAAGATGAGTCATTCGTTTGCAGATGAAATGAAGAAGGAATTCGAGATGTCACTAATCAGAGAGATTAAGTTCTTCATTGGACTACAAATTCAACAAATGAAAGATGGTATCTTTATAACTCTATCAAGTATGTCAAAGAGGTGTTGAAGACCTTTGGCATGGAAGACAACAAACTGGTTGGTACACCGATGGTGACCTATTGTAAGTTGTCAAAAGAAGAGAACTCAGTATTGATGAATGAGAAGGAATACTGGTCAATGTTTGGTAAGTTGCACTATATAGTACACAGCAGACTAGACATTGCACATGCAGTGGGCATTGTTGCATGTTTCCAGAAAAGTCCAAGAGAATCCCACTTGGTAGCAGTCAAGTGGATTCTTAGATATCTGAAGGGAACTATAGATTATGGATTGCGGTATCCATACAGTGATGATTTCAATCTCAAAGTGTTTACCGATGTCGATTGGGCTGGTAATGTGGATGACTGGAAGAGCACAATTGGTGGTGCATTCTTTCTCGGTGGTAGACTAGTCTCATAGATAAGCAAGAAGCAGAGTTGTATCTCTCAGTCCACAGCAGAAGAAGAATATGTAGTAGCATTTATGAAATGTACTCAAACAATTTGGATGAAGCATATATTAAGTGGTTTCAAAGTCCCTGTATCTGAACCAGTGAGTATATTTTGTGATAACACAAGTGCAATTAATATTTCCAAGAATCCAGTATTGCATGCTAGAACCAAGAACTTCGAGCTCAAGCATCATTTCTTGAGGGAGAAAGTTCAGAACAAAGAGGTTGTATTGGAACATGTTCCCAGTAAAGAGCAGTTAGCAGATATATTCACTAAGCCTCTATCAAAGGCTACATTTATCTATTTAAGAGGTGAATTAGGAGTGCTGCCCCTTCAAGAGGTGAACTAAAGATATGTGCTCCACATCATTCAGGTATTGCATTGTCAAATCCTTTCAGTATTGATGTGATGAAGGATGCTACTCCTCAGGGGGAGCAGCATAGTAGATCATAGATGTTTTTTCCTCCACTTTGGCATTGTTGTCAAATGGGGAGAAGATGTGAAGTAGAGAAGATATTTGTAGTATTGAAGACATATAATATGGAAGAGATTGGGGAGAAGATGTGAAGCAGAGAGATATCTTTGTCTATTTCCATCAATTCCAAAGGGGGAGATTGTTAGCATATGTGCAGAGTATGATGACATCATAGTATTGTATGTTGTCATTGACGTCAATATGCTGAAGGATGAACCGGTATATTGAAGTAAGAGAACTGGCAAGTGAACTGGTATGATGGTTCAAGTGAAGCAGTATGTTGAAGTCTGAACTGGTGTGATGGTATGAACTGGTATATGCAGAAAGTGAAGTGGTATGTTGGAATGTGAATTGGTATATGCAAAGTTTGTATCAGGGTTTCATTTGATATGACTACTGGTTGGTAGTCTCAGCTTCAGGGTTTCTGGTTGATGCATTCCAAGTCTATGTGATTCAACTGACGACATCCTATGATAAGTTAGCATTGAAATGAAGATGAGATCACATTGCCAGGTCATCCTTGTGCGCATGAAGAATCTTCTTGAGGATCTTGCATGAAGAAGATTGATTCTATCCACCTCGGGAATGTGCAAAATCTCTGTAAATAGTGGAGAGAGCATGATGGGTTATCAGCTTCCAGAAGCAGTGAAGAACGAAAGATGGAGAACATCTTGAGATTTGTTCAAGATTGTTTTACTCTATGTAATGTGATTAAAAGGGCAGGATTGGACCGAATGTATTGATAACCTAGATGCTTAGGGTTTAGGGTTTATGCTACTGACCTAATTGTTGTCTATAAGGTCAATGACGTTTGTTATTGAAAATTTGTTGGCAAATGATTGTATGTGAGGTGATTCTTGCTAGACCAAAGAAGTGAGTAAGAGATCTTGAGAGTGTGATTATAGAAGTATAGGAACTGAAATGGATCTGTCTTGGCATTGAGTGATGTTATTAGATCAGTGTATTACCTGTTGACTTCTAACCATTTCAGTAGATGGAAAATCCCTTAACCGGGTAGCTTTAACAGACTTTTTGTAAATCCTTTAACAAGCTGACTCAAAATCATTGAGTTATTAAAATCCTCTCACAAGATAACCTTTAACAGGGTTTTAACCTCTAACCGAGTATTTAGCCATCTCTTAACCGGGTGATCCCTAGCAGGATCGGTTCCTAGTAGAACCTGTTGTAAAAGTCTTTAACTGGACTAGGCTCCTAATAGAGCAGACTTCAGAAGAGTTCAACAATAACTTGTGGGTATTCATCCCCACTGTGGTTTTTCCCAGTTGGGTTTCCACGTGAAAAATTAGGGTGTTATGTGTGATGCTTTTTTATGTGATGTTTTAGTGTTTTCTGTTAAGCGGTAATGCAAGTTGATCTAATGGTCATTGTATTTCTAATGTGTTACTTTCTTAAGCATATGGGTGAAGATTTAGATGAGATATTAGGTTTTGAGATGATCTAGATGACTACCAGTTTATGTCTTTTATAGTTATACTATGTTTTACCAGTATTGCCTTGATTTAGATCGGTGATCCTTATTACTAGTTAGTGCAGTCTTTGCAGTTTAAGTTTTTAAAGAAGTTTTGTCTATACTGATTCACCCCCCCATCTTAGTATCTATTGAGCATTTACTGTTCATCATTATTCATCAGAACTCACTCAAAATGCAGAAAATGTAGAATGAATGCAACTTAAACTAGTCACTAGATTTGGAATGCTTAATTTTCATCACTGAGCATTTACAAACATTGCAGGCAGAATAGAGTTCCTTCCTTTTCATGTGCAATATTAATTAGCTTTTCCATAATGACCCTTTTTTCATTCATATTCTTGGACAGATTACACATGGACCTGGATTGCACATTTAAAGAAATTCCCTCAAAACAGACAAAGAAATGATGCCAACCTCCTTGTAGCATACAAATAAGCCAAGTCGAGGTATGTGTGGTGATTTCACCTTCATGTGAAGCCTCTTATCATAGACACCCAACTGATTAGATGTTTCCATATCATCGGAATCATTCCTACAAGCAAAAAACAAAGAAAATATTATGCCCCCAATCCTTGCTCCTCTTAGTCAACATAGACTTCCTTGAGTTACTCAGAGGGAGTAATAATTAAAAACCAATATAAAAGACAACACACAAAGAAAATTTTCATGCATATCTCAAACTGTTTAGTGATTTTTTTAGTAATGTTGTTTTTCTTGTGTACTCGGTGATAAAACTCTTCAGTAGTTAGGAGACAGGTGACTAACTTAGATTGGACGGCCGGGTATTACTGACAAAATGATGACTTGGTTGACACTGCTTAGGACATGCAAAATGCTCAGTCGATTGCCCTAAGACTAGGACATTGATCAGTTTCAAGCCATGAGGGTTTTAAAAGAACCAAAATGTCACAAAAGCAACTAAAAGATATGTATAAGTGAAAGCGTAGATGCGGCACTTTAGTATAGGAGATAACACTAACCTGGACAAAATCCAGTAGCCATACTGATCTATGCCATTGTTTTGATTTGATGACCATTGATAAGAATGTTTGGTTTCAAAGAGTAAGTACCCCGTATAAAACTGATTGTCTGGTTTCAAGTGTACCCTTCCTTATATAAGACATGTTGATGTTTGATAGAGTTTGATAGATTGATTAACAAGACATGCAATAAGTTTGATTGTAGACTTTTAAGAGTTTGTTTGTGGTTGATTTGGTTTGATGGACGATCTATGCTTTCTTAATTTGGTTTTTTCAGTTTTTAGGATTTTGTCCAAGACATTTTATGATTTTTAGGAGTTTTCTCAGCTATGCCCCCCCAGTATGCAGACCTATATGACATAATGATCTATATAATGCATATAGAGATAATGTTTTTTTTATATGACCTATGTTAATGCAATATGCATGATGAAGATGCATTTCCTATTTGAAAAAGGATGGGCGTGTTTCTTTAGCACTTTGTAATACACCAATTGAATTGGAGGTACAAAACATTTCATAGATAAGCGGTCAATCGATCCTTAAGGTCCCTTTAAATGTCCAAACTAACACACTTAGTGACTAAGATTTACAAATGGAGATGCAGAAAAATTCCCCATAGATTCTTGAAACTTTGATCTTCTTTTGCCCATGTGAGTGCAAATGAGTTAATTCCTACTCTTGTGTTCAAAAAAGATCCTTAGCATCCTATATGACTAGCTACATGGATTATTCTAACTTCAAAAGCATCTTGAATAGAGCCTCCCTGCCAGCAAGATTTTAGAGCTCCAAAGAGGTTATAGACTGTAATTTCTTGAATATTGCTCCATTGCTAGTAGGTGTCCATAGCCCTAGTGGAGTTACTCGCATGTTCCCATAGTCAAGATTTTTGTCTCACTTGGTATACATGATATTTCAATTATATATCAATTCTCTTTTGCCTTGAGATGAATATTTGGCATAGCACTTTTCTTTTTTATTTTCTTGCCTTGATGTGTAAGTATTGAAACCTACTTGGGTGTGACAATTATAGCGGCACTGAAGTAGAATTTTATAGGTTTTACCAGTCATATCATCAACTAGGTGTCTAGAATGAAATAGAGATTTTGTTAATGTGTTTGAGATACAACAATTGATAGATTTTGGGTTAACAAGTCTCAAATAGTGAAATCACTACCCAACCATAAGTAAAGCATCGTCATAGGGTAATGTTAAAATATGAATGACCTTATGACCTCAATAACTTTATGTCCAAATATCTAAGAAAGGAGACATCCCTTGTTCGTCTTGAATGCAAACAAATGATAAACTTGGACAGTTGCCTTGTTTTATTGATGTTGCTATATACAAATGCAGAAATTGTATGAATGAGATGCATTTGAAAAAGAAACTATATGTGATGCAGTGCTTTTAAGAAAATTATATGCAATGCACAAAGCAAAACCTGAACTAACCCAGCCCTTAGATATGATATCATTGAAGGTGCATGTTGTTCATAGGGTCAAGGATTTTTGTGTTGGTAGTTCATTGGTCCAGCATAAAGATGTCTTTCCAAGAAGGACTCAGCTAAGTGTACATGTCCAGTATCTTTAATGTTGATTTCCTTAGTTTTTGGACTTTGTGATGAAACTTGGGTAAAGTCTTATGCAAAGGATTGGATAAAGGGTATGGAAGGATGAAAAGGAGGTGTTGGAAAATGGACCAGATATTGAAAGTTTGGTGCATAAGTGAATGGAAACATTTGCAGGATCACCATTGGCACACATCTTGAGGGATGGTGGATTGATGGAGGAAAAGTGGATATCAGATTTTGAGATTTGGGTGGAGGAACAACTAGGGATTTGGGGGCATAAAGATCCAAAATGGAGGAAGGAGGTGATGGAAGAATAGATTTGGAAGGTTTGGATGGAGAAACAACAATCTTGGTTGTTGATTTGGATTTTTCGTTAGACTGTTGTGCTTCAAGGAGATGCTTAGGGATCCACATGTTTTTTGATTTTTCATGCTTTTGTAGTTTCTTGGAACACATTGCCTCTACAAGTGCCTTAGGAACCCATATAGCTTTTGATTCTCTTTTTCTTTTTCTCAGTGAGTCTTTGTGTCCTTGTAGATGGATGGAAGGTATGCAAAAATGTATGCCTTTGTTGATCATGTACAAAGAATGGAGGGATATAGGGTCCTAAAATGGATGGAAGAGATGAAGGGGAAGGCATGTACCTAGATTTTGGTTGAGTAGGGATACCACCATCTTGAGGAATTTCATTGAGGCCATGAACCTTAATAGTTTCTTTAACATGGATGGATTCTTTCTTGTGAAGGTCTACCCCTTTGCATTTATAAATATTTTAAATTGTAAGATCATGAGAGGGCTTTGTAGGCATGATGGATTCTTGAGGTGAACATGGAGGATTATGACAAGGAGATGAAGGTATACTTTGATCTTAACATGGAAGACGACCATTGGATAGAGTATTTGACTCTTCATTTTGAATGGGATCATTTGAAAAGGTAGAAGAGGCATCATAATCTTTCTTAGGAAGTATGCTTTTCTCTTGAGATGGAAGGGGATCATATTGGAATAAATGGAAAGGTATAATGGGATCCTCATGGGATTCTAGGGAGGTAAGATCTTTTTCAACCATTGGATAGAATGGCCCTTGAGATAGCCCTGGAGGATCAACATGAGAAGTTTCATCATTAGGTTCATCCTTTGAGGGATATGGTATGGATTGTTGTTGAGAATCCTTCAGAGATGGAGGCATCATGGAAGAGATGAAGGCCACACATCGGGATCATCCACCAACACGTTACATAAATCAGTCCATAACCTAGCCGAATAAGATAGCATTAGGTCCAGACTCAAATCCAACACCACTGATCAATTTGAACACAAACAAGATAACAATCGACATCTCAGAAGCCATCTAGAAGCCGCACCAACACCACTTATCACATGCATCAAAAGATTTTCAACAAAGATTTGCTGGCAAAACCCTTACCGGTGACCAAAAGGCTTACTAGAACAAATGAAAGCTCCCAAGTCATCAAATCCCAAACTAAATGATCATGATACACATCTGAATAGCATGAATGACAAATCCAAACCAATTCCACAAACTGAAGCATACCAGAGCATATCAGATCAATATCATAATCCAACTGCTATACCAGAACCTACTAGAAACTGGTAAACAACTAAAATAGCCAATTTTGCCATCAATGCAACACATAATCAATTCCTCCAATTTGCCAACAGCTACCAATGTTGTTGAATCTAGATTTACACTTGCTAGTTGTCTTTGTTTGAAAGATTCTAAATGCTTTTTTTACAAATGCATTTTGAACATAGCCATTAATCATTGTTTCCCTTGAAACAAGACATCTCTTGGATGTATTTTATCAAATATCGCATGTGCCTTGTTTGTGGTCTAATGGATGTTCATGCCCATTGATGTTGTTGCCAAGGAGTCTATGTTTTTCCTTCTTGACTTGTGGGCATTGATTGAATTCTCTGATTGCATATGACAGATCATTCCATTGAGTTATTTTCTCACATATGACAAATCATTCCCTTTGATGTATTTGGCCTTTCTTCATAACCCATAGTTTTTTATCAAGCTTTGTGATTCTTTACTTGTTGAGCACATTATCAGGCTCTTGTATGGGGAAACCCACCCTTTTAATCTGAGCACATTGTTGAGCACATTTACCCCTCTTTGAATTAATGTGCAAGCAACGCGTTGGTTCAAAGAATAGTTGATGTCTAGGAGATACTAGTTCTAAAATTGATTGATCATGAACCAGATGAAGAGCGAGGTGTTTAGGGTAATTTTAAGTGATGAAGCTGAACAAAGTTGATTAAAGTGATATCAATCCCGAACTTGATTGAAATAGGGCCAATAGAGAGAAAAGATGTCGAACTTGAACTTGATTGATCAAGAAGTGGATCTTACTAATGTAGAACTTGATTGAACTAGACATAGTGAGCGAAGATAAAATCGATCTTCAACTTGATGGATCAAGACACGATGAGCAAAGATAAACTATCCAGCTTGATTTGAAGTGATGAAACTGAACACCTGCTTAGATTGAGTGTGTGATCAAAGATACTCTCTAAACTTTTGATTGAGTTTAAATGAATAATCAGCTTGATGAAACTGATTAATGTTAAGAGACTGATTCAGATCAAGACAAATATCAGCTTGATATGAAGTGTTGAAACTGATATGCCCCTAGCTATTGATTCGATTCACATGATCGAGAGATCTCAACTTGATATGAAGTGATGAAGCTGAGATGCCCCTTAGCGATAAGAATTTGTTTTTCTTTAGTTGAAAAAGATTTTTGCTCGACTTTTGATGAAGATTTGAAAACTTTCTCGACTTTAAAGATGTGAGGTCATAAGGTTGCTCTGAAAGATGTGAGTATAAGATTTCTCTCAGATTTGTATAAGTAATACCAGTGACTAGACTACACCAAGATGAAGGATTTAATCTATATGAGCATGAGATTCAAGCAATATGGATTCAAGCAATCATAAAGTATGCAAAAAAAAATTAAACTAAGATGCAATAATCTCAAAAGGCAAGCACAATATCTTCAATGAGTCTAGAGCAGATTCTATATAATAACAATAAATATCTAGGGTGTTTTAAATGAGAGTTGAAGGCTGAATTTATAGAGAATCACAAGACAGATCAAGAAAAAGCACAATTTGGGATTAATTGAAATAATTGAGAAATCAGATTCAGTTAACCTTGAGATAGATTCCAATTATAGTTTAATTGAAATGCATTCAAATTATAAGTTCGAGTTGCATTGGTGATAGAATTAATTAATTCCATGCACTTGTGATAAAAATAGGTGATTCCATGCGATTCTTTGATTTATTCAAGAAAAGAGTCTTTTCAATGCAACTAAACTTCTTTTTCTCAAAAGCTTTGAGTTCTAATTTTAGAGAATGATTAATAATTCAATTTAATTGTTTTTCTGATTTCAAGTTAATCTCAATTTATAAGAAGAAATAATATCTCAAGTTTGATTTCTCTCATTTCAATTCTTTTATTCTATTTTCAATTTAACTCTCGCTTTGCATATTGATTCCTTGTGTAATAAATTAATTCATTTTTTTATGGTTAATGGCAAATTTATTAATTAATTAAATATGCTAGGATATTTAATAAATTAAATAGGATAATTGATCAAAATGATATTCTTGGAATGATTCAATTAATTAAATAAATATTTAGTTAATATTGAGTAATTGATTTGCCATGTAATATTTGATGATTGAAGAATTAATTAATTATGCTCAAGATTGATTTAATTGCCTTTGGTTAGGACCTTGGTGATGTTGTCGAGATTAGGGGCCCATGGTTTAGATGACCATTTTTAGGGTATTACAAATTAGGCTATGTGTCAGCCTATTCTGCACCAATAAGATCAATTAAAGTATTAAGTGGCTTGCTTCATGAATCCATCATTGGACTAGGATCCCTTGGAAACTTACTAGACACTTTTTTTTACTTACCAAAATCCCATTTACTTGTTGGTGCAGGAGGTCAGACCTCTGAAGCTGCCCCAATTCATACCATTCAAAGTAGAGATAGATGTCCCTAGATTTATAAGATCTTCAGATCTTTGAGGTAAGATATTCTGGTATTCTTGAGAAGTGAGTTACATTGAGGGGATCCAGTGCTACAAAATCTCTATCTATATTCTTTGTCTAGGTATTTGGAGAAATCCAAGTGGGGATCCAATAATTAGAATCATCTTTTCAGCCTAAGTCGTATGTCTTCAAGTGTCTGCAATTGTTGAAACCTACAATGTTCCAATCTGGGCTAATCTAGGGCCCCCTTTTTCTCTCACTTGCTCAAAGCGTTGAAACTTGGCCAATGTTCTGTATTGTCTAATCTCTCTTGCCAATAGACAAATTTCAAAGTTTGATATAAACATACACCTTTATATCACAAATATTCCAAATGTGTCATATCCTAAAGCATATCAAGAAGTCCATTTACCACTGTTTCAAAAAGAAGAAACCTAGCCAAAGAGAAACCTTAGAGAAGAGAAGCTTTCTCTACAAAAACTATGAGCTCCTATTAGAACATCGGGCATTCCTACACAAGTATCACAACTTTACCCATAGTTTTTCCAATGAGTTTGAAGAAGAGCCTCTGAGAACAATAGCCCATAACCAAAGACTAGGCTTGTCTCAGTCCATCAAAGGAAATCATTGTATCCTACTATCTCATCTCCCTCATCCATCGATCACCTATCTATAACCTATCACTCATCATCTTTTATTATCACCTCATTTTTCAACCATCTTCTTCCACAATCCAACCTTCCATGCTTCATGTGGACTTAGTGCAACCATCCAAAATCGACCTTATGGTGAAAATCTATTAAATCGCATCCAATCATCATCATCCCTAAACCAAGATTGAAACTTTGTAAATGCTAATCTAGATCTTTTCATCTTTTGAAAATCCCTAGTTAGTATAGTGCTTGATAAATTACCTGTCTCAAGTATTATTCATCATTAGCTTTAATTTTTTGGGGTTGCTCAAAACCCTTATCCGCATCCGAACTTACTCAGGAACATAAGTTTATCCTAAGTTAGCAAAGACCCAATCAAATCCAATCTTAATCAAAGGATTTAGATTCAACCTAGCTAGGCTTTTACCTAGTTTTATAGCCAAATTGTTGATCCCTGCACCTTATCTAATCTTGCTTGGAAACTTTGTCTTTCCAAAGTAAGAGACTATTGTAATCCAATCCAATGCAGCCTAATCCTAATCAAAGGACCAAGGTTTAATCTAAATCTAACATCCAATCCTACTCTAAGGTTTGATTTTTTTCTAATCACAACACTAATTCCTAACTTCATGTCTCATATCTATTCATCTAGCACTTCATTATCCAGTCATCCTTCCACTCTCACCCTTTTGAAGGCACCATTTCATCATCTTGACACAAGCCCAAAAGAAAAAGACGGTTGCCCAAAGAGCTGAACTTCTCAATCTCAATCCTCATCGAAGACCTTCTCCAACCCAAATTCAAAATCCCAACATCATATCTTGGTATGAGCAAATGTGTAGTGCCTCTCCCTAAGCCATCTGGCTCTTTTGTACAACAATAGATATATTTGTGATAGTTTAGTCTACTTAATGTTGATTTGATGGTATATTATGATGTACTAACCCTAATTCATGATGTGAGATCGATTATGATATTACTTGATTGTTTGTGAGTGTCTTCTACTATATTTGTGATAGGGATGATGTCACATCACTCATTGTGAGTGGGATGTGCTATTGCGATTCTCTATCACTTGCCTATATTATATATTGTATATGTTGTATTGTGGCTTTGTGGAACTAGGATTTGTAGGTACCAGACATTGACTCCACTTGGGTTCATAGGTCTGAGAGTGTCTTATCCAAATGGCAAGTTGATCGGATATGACATGAAAACCCATTCTACACTCTAGGTTTAAGTTGATTACCCTTGTCAGTCTTGTGTGAGTTGTCATTCAGTGTTGAGTGATCTCTTGGGTGCCTTTTATGGGATTTTTGGAGTGTTATGTTATTGATTTATTTAGTTTAATAATGTTAAATTAAATTAATAGACTTATATAGTTTATAATAATAATATATATATAGTTGGTAATAATAAAATAAATAAATGGTTGGTAATAAAATTTAAAGTAATATTGATAAATAATTTTATACCATTGGATATTTATTATTTATTGGCTTTTGGAATTATTATTATTGTTATTATTAATATAGCCTTTGATTTATTATTGTGGTTTTAGTTTATTATAGCCTTGGTTTATTTATTTATTTATTTGGGGTTTATATTTAATAGGTGATATTATATTATTGATTAACTATTTATTGATTTATGGTCATTGGATAAATATTATCTATTAATTTGGGTACTTGTTTATACACCCTTAGCTATTTTGTTGATGGACTTTTATATTTAATTCTGCACATGAGTATTATTAACATCTCTCTCTTTACACTTTGGGATAATTAATATATCCGTTCTACTTACCCTCTTATTCTATTGGCTGAATTATTGGGTAAGTTTTTTATTAAGCAAAAATGGGTTTTTAGGGGACCTGAAACCCTGTACATCATTTCCAAAGATAGAACAATAGAGAATCTAGACCAACATTAAAAACAAAAAAACAAAATGGGCTACAAGAGATAAGGATAGCAAGAACACAATAGCCAGACGAAAAGACAACAAAAACCAACGAGTTACTAGCAAAAAACAACAAAAAACAACCACCCTGCTACATGAAAATGTTGAGACTATCAGTAGCCTCTTTCTCTAGCATTAACATGGTCTTAGCAGCTTCCTTGAGTTCAAGAAGATCCTGAGGCATAGGAGCCTCCATAGCCTTGGTTCTTTGTCTGGTCCTCGTAGAGTGAGGAATATCCTTGGAGATAGAGACCCTAGCATCCATCTCCAGATCCACAAAGCTCCTTTCATTGCGTATTTTCTCCAATCTAGCCAACATATTGGTAACAGACACTCACAACATAGCCACACTATTTTCCATGGTCTTCTTGAGGGCATTTTCAATTTTTTGCATCCTCAAGATGATCTCCCCAAACCTTTCATCATATTTGTACTTAAAAAGCTCTATAGCTTCACCATTTTTTTGAAGGTAGTCCAACATCATTCTTTTTTCATCTTCTTTCCATAGGGTACACTCATTGCTTTCAGAAACACTTCCTTTCGCATGTTCCTTAGTTCTCATATGGCCCTCTTTCTCCACGATCCCTTCAATCCTTTCCAACTTAGCTGAGGAAGTTCTCTTCTTAAGACACAGGGTCTTAATTTCATGAAACACCCATCATTAGAATCAATACAGATCAACCGAGGCACTTCTAACAGTTCCCAAGATATTGAACATCATTTCTAGCTTGTCTTGTAAGTCCTGGGAATCCAAGTTCATTGGTTTTGATTCCTGGTTTTCAGATACTTTAGGATTTTGCTTATCCCCAGAATCAGAATCAGATAAAATAATCCTCTTACCCTTCCCCTTGGGCTTCACCTTGCTAGTAGAGGTTTCCTCCTCCAACAAATATCATTTTTGATCTTGGGGATTCTAACCCTCTTCTTAGGGGGTTTAGAGGCAGCAGCCTTGTCATCAGACTTGGAATCATTCAAACCATCACTAGGGATATACTCCTCCTCTTTATCATCCAGACTAGCCTTAACCCTGTTAACCCTAGCTTCCAAATGCTCATAAATTAAATGAATTAACCCCTAATGAGCCAAAGGGATCAACTTAGGGTTCTTAATGTGGTCAGCCAGACAATCATTAAGGGAAGAAACTAGATAAAAGGGAAAGGAAACATCATTCCCATATCTAAAATGATTCATTAACACAAAATGGTAGCTATAAACTTTAGTAAACCTCCCATCAATCGTAACAAATTCCATTATCACTTTTAGCATTTTATGCTAGAATCTTTTTACCTAGTTGGGAATGAAGTAATTCCTGTCATGATTGACAAGCCTCTCCTTTTCGTCTTCATTCTCAGAAAAGGTCTTCACTGCATTGTCAAAGAATTTTCTATCCCTGAAGAATTTGACCCCTTCTGTTGACAACCCTGTCACCTCTACAATTAGCTTCTCATCCAAATTCACCATCTTCCCAAATAAGGCAACTCTCTTCTCATTCCATCCCTTGACAAAGAGTTTGGAAACTTGGTCCTTTTTCCCATGAGCTTCTCCATATAACCGGTTATCCCCCCTTTCTATAATCTTCTCCAAACTTTTTGTTCCTTCTTCCAACCTTCACAGCTAGTTGGCTCACTCCTGTTAATATTGTCCCCCATGGTTTTAGCAACTCCAGCCACAACTCCTTCACTAGATAAAATATCAACTTTGCAAAAACAACGGAGAATAGCAGAGTCGAGGCAAAGCAAGCACTTAATCACCTAGAAAGCATGTAGGGTAGTCCACCTCATGCAATCTAGAAACTTCCCACCAGCTCAACCATCATTAATGATACATCTCGATCTAAGGGCCATCATGAGATAATAAGGGAGGAGCATTTCCATTTATACGATCAAAAAATAATTTCTCCTTAGCCTCTAAGGACATATTGCTTTCACCTTGCCACATAAAAGGGGCTGATAAGTTAACTCCTAATTTAGCAAAAGTATCGGCAACCTTGTTTGCTTCCCTATAGGTATGCACAATAACACACCTATCAAAGCTTTCAGTAATCTTAAGGGCTCTAATAATAATATTTTTAATTTTTCAACAAGGCTAAGCCAAACCTTTTAGGCAATTGTTAATATTTAAGGAATCCCCTTCTATCCAAACTTTTTTAAATTGCAATTTCTTAATGATTATAAGACTTTCCATAGCAGCCATAGCTTTAGCTATATGATTGGTCTGGGAGCCCAAGGGCGGGACTACCACAACCACACAAAACCCTCTAGAATCTCTAATCACTCCCCCCCCCCTCCAGTAGGTCCAGGGTTCCCCTTAGGTGCCCCATCATTATTAAAGGCTTTATTTGCCCTTAAACCAAGACACTCCCCCCAAAGATTTAGGTAAAAAAACCTTCTCCCAGGAAACCAAAGGCATCCTTTTCCTATCTTCAACTCCAAACCATAAGAATCTTTTTTGAATTTTCTCAATAGTGTCAGCATATTTGGAGGGGATCATAAAAAGACTCAAAGCATAAATAGGAAGATTTTGAAGTGAATATTTTAGCAATTGTGATTTCCCAACTTGGCTAAGCAAGGAACCTTTCCATCTTGCCAACTTCTTATTGAAGATTTCCACAATGGAGTTCCAAAAGAAATCAGGAGGGGATAATCCCAATGGGAGACCTAAGTAAATTGAGGGAAAGGACTCCACTGAACATCCAATGATGTCAGAAATTTTTCTCTGCCTCCGAGGGTGAGTATTGATAAAAAAGACCAAACTTTTGTTCCAATTAATAATCTGACCAAATGCTTGAGTATAGAAGTGTAAAGAACCTTTGAAAGATCTAGATTCATGAAAAATGATAGAGCCAAGGGGTATCATCCACAAATTACTCATGTGAACAGACAAGATTGGAAGAAGAGGGTCTCAATCCTGTGATTTCCCTAGTACTAGCCATCTTTTGAAGATATCTGCTCAAACTTTCTGCCATGATAGTAAACAAGATGGGGGAGATGGGATCCCCTTGTCTTAAACCCCTTGAAGTCTTGAAAAATCTAGAGGGGGACCCATTAATGATAATAGAGAAAGTAGGAGTGGAGATAAGTTGCCACATAATATTGGAGACTCTATCATCAAATCCATAAGCTTGGAGGATCCTTCTCAGAAAAAACCAATCAACTTTGTCATAGCCTTTGGCAAGATCAATCTTAATAAGAAGCCCCTCTTTCTTGGAGACAACTAGAGAGTGAATATTCTCATGAACTATAATAATGGAATTCAGGATTTGCCTCCCTATAACAAAATCATTTTGTTGTGGGGAAATGAGGGAGGGGAGAACAACCAGCATCCTAGAAGTGACAACCTTGAAAATAATCTTGTACAAGGAATTACAGAGACTAATAGGTCTAAGTATGTCCAAAGAGTCTACCCTAGAGATTTTGGGGATAACAACCAGAAAAGTTGAGTTAATTTCCTTGAGAAGAGATTCAGACCCAAAGAATTCCTTGATAGCATTAGCAATATCCTTCTCCACATTGTTCCAAAAAGACTGGAATAAAAACATGGGGTACCCATCTAGACCAGGGGCTTTATCTCCTTGAAAGGAAAAGATAGCCTTTTTAATCTCTTCAGCTATAATAATAGTCGATAAGCTTTTTTTATGATCATCCCCAATAACTTTTGAGATATTTTCCAGCAAAGAGTCTTGACTTCTTATGCAAAGATTAGGCTCAGTAGTCAAAAGAGAAGCAAAATAACGAATAGCCTCAACCACAATCTCCTCCTCTTTATTAATGACATTTCCATCTAACACCAGCTGGGATATTCTATTTGCAGCTTTGTATTCCATAGTATACATGTGGAAATATTTGGTGTTTTTGTCCCCAGTAGAAAGCCACAAAGCTCTTGACCTTTGTCTCCAGAATTCTTCCTCATTGGCTATAATACCATGATATCTAGCAAGAATTTCATTTTCTTTATCTCTTGACACAGATTTATATCCCTCTTTCTAAATACTATTCTGAACCAGTTTTAACTCCATTTGTAAAGCAGATTTAGTAGCAAAAATGTCTCCAAAGACTTCTTTATTCCAAGATCTGACTTTGTCCTTGATAAATATTAATTTCTTAGCCACTTTAAACATCGCAGTACCCTCCATAGAAATATTCCACCATCTAAATATATTTTCCTCCAAGGAAGGGTGAGATAACTACATTTTCTCAAATCTGAAGGGAAAGTTGTGTTTCTTAATGAGATTATCAGTAGTAAAGGATATGGGGAAATTATTCGACCCAACTCTATTAATGATGGATAAAGAACAATTGTATTTATCAAGCCATTCATTATAAATAAGGGATCTATCTAACCTTACCTGGATCAGCTCATCATCATCCCTCTTGTTAGACCAAGTATAGGAATCCCCTTGTAGCTCAACATCTAGAAGAGCCATATTATTGATGAACTCCATAAAATCCATTATGATATCCACATGAGCTTGAAATCCCCCAATTTTTTTCAGTTTCCTAGAGAGGGGTATTAAAATCTCCCATAATTACCCAACTTTCAAGAGCAAAAAACCCCCTCATCTTCTCAATCTTTTTCCAAAACTTATACCTAGTCACCTTCGTATTGGGGGCATAGATATTAGATAGGACCCTATAGAATTCATCCCTTTTATGATGTAACCCAATAGAGATCAAGTTACAATCAACAACAATAGTTTCACCCTCAATGGTATTCTTATTCCAGAAGATAGCAACACCACCAGAGGCACCATCAAAGCTACTACCAATAGCCCCTCCTGATTTAAAAAGGTTAATTTTTTGACTTTTTCTTTACTCATCTTAATTTCTTGGATTAAAACAACATCTGGCTTATAGTCTCTTACCAGATTTTGGAGAATATCTTGTTTGTGGAGGCCATTAAGGCTCCTGATGTTCTACTAAATGATCTTCATTTTCTACTTGGGGAATAGGTTTCCCAAATAGTCCACTGGCTCCCATCAGCAATGTTTTGTTTGCTTTCAAATTCCCTAAGCCATCTAGCAAATTTCCTTCCTAGTGGAGATTTAGAATAGCCAACATCCACTTTAGACCTAGTTCTGGTTTGCACTCCACTATTAGGACCCATTTTCTTATTTTTCTTTCTTCCAATCATTGTAAGAGATTCTTCATCATCTTCTTCATTGCATACAGATCTTTTATCATCTTGATCAAGGTCGATACCCCCATCATAACCTGGAGTTTGGGGGTTCCCCTTAAGGGCATTAGGGATCATCAACTTGATTGAGTCTTGAGATTCCAAACCATTCAATCCATCAGGGGAAAATTTATTTTCAAGGACCACAGACAATCCCTTATCCGATATTGGATCATCTCCACTAGCTAGAGAAACTTCAATTTCTCCTTCTTCAAGATTATTTACCTCTATAATACCCTCACAATCAAGAATAGAAGTATAAATCAAGCCTTGAGGAATGACAAAGCAATCAACACATGTAGGTTTAACTCTCTCACCCCCCAAAGCTTTTGATATGTGTGTTTGAGAAAGAGATGGGATGTGTTTGTTAACAAAAAGGACGATCTCTCGATTCATAGTGTTTGCCATTTTTACCTTAGCAAAACCTATAGAGGTCAGGGTCAAAATCCCCTTTTTCTATTGCATCTCCCCTTGCAAGGTACCATCATCTGTTGACTCTAAATTTTACCTTGGAAACAAATAGCCTTATGGGAAATTCAGTGATGGGGGACCAGTTGCGTGGGTTTCACTAAATGACCAACGGGATTGAGAAGTTGGCTCTTCCTTATGGGTTTGGAGGAAAGGGAAAAGAAGGAAACTTTTAAAACAATAAATCTAGACTATTGAGGCGATGTGCCAAAGCACTTTTAGAAGACATGAGCATACAAAACCCAAATACATATGATTTTTGAGCCCATTCAACAATCTACAAGTCTGAATCAGGAACATAACCAAGACACAATCAAATTTTTTTGCAACATAAAGAAATACTTATAATGCATTTACCAGATAACAAGTGAAAAACATAGTTTAATCAGCAAAGTCTTAGATAAATGTATTCCCAAAGTTATTGGAATTCTAATAGAACAACACAAAAAAGACCATCAAAGCATGTTGAAAGAAGTATCACAAAGGCCGTAGGCACAATTTGAATAACCTTCTTTAGAAAACAGTAATAGTTTTAAAAGGCTAAAATTCCTACTAAGCAAACTTAATTGTTCTTCTTGAAAAGTTCTGAACCCCTACTAACAGGGAAAAAACCAGCATAAATAGATCCCATGGCTCTGGAAACAGCTCCCAAACACGCCAAAAAGGCATAACAACCCCTGAATAGAAAACCATGTCATGTCACCCTAAAGATCGCACCCAGCAAAACGGCCCGAAGACTTCACTCTCGGCCTGCAATGATCTTCATATGGTCATAAATCGAAAAGATTTTGCTAACTGCAGAGGGGCAAGCTAGGAAATCTTTTCAAACAGAAACACACTCGCCAAAACATGATGGTGCCAGGTAAACGCTTGCTTACTGCGCTAAAAGGTGGACCCCGAAAAGAAGCCTAGTTAGCAATGTCTTTCCATTTGTCACCGTCATGCTACTCAAAAAATTGAACACCAAATACAGATCAAGGGAGTAATGTCGAGCTAACAATTATCTTGTATGCCCTACACTACTGGAAAGTTGAAAAGGCAAAATTAAGCAACATGACCGAAAACCTTAGTTACAGGAATTTTAATGTGAACATTTCTTGGTGACTAACAGGGGAAATTCTTCCTATGGAATATGGGAACCCAAAACTATTGGCTCGCAGACCAGACCTTATGCCAAAATAGGATGGAGTAGATCAAAGGCCTGCTATAAAGGCAACCATTCATCCTCGGGGAGTGGAACCTGTGCCTCTAAATTCTGGAAATGTTGATCCAGACAAATCACTTCATCAAAAGGTAAGGGTGCAGGTTCATCCTGGACTTGCTTTAGGAGAGCAAAGAGCTAGGCCAGAGGGTGTAAAAGACACTCCACCTTGACTGCTGAAATAGGATTGCCTAAGCGCTATAGGAAAGCTCTATCTTGTTGAAAATTCTCAACCTGGCTTAATATTTGCTCAATCCCTAACACAGTATCATCCGTGGGAAATGGATAAGGCGAGCCCAATGAAACAAACCTCTCTAAATGTCGCTTGACGTCCAGAACTGAAAACTGTAAGGGTGCAAGGGCTACCAAAACCTACATGATTACCCTATGCCAGTTGATGAGAATATTCATCTCTCTAATCAATTGCCAACCATCGGCAATCCCCTTTTCCCTTAATTCTTCATCTTGAGCAGAATACAACAACTGAATAAGATATTGCGCTAACAGGAACTTAGGACCAATGACAAGCATAGAACTACTAATGAGGGCATTGGCCTTGGCACAGAGGGATTGCGCTTCACTAAGGAACCTTAGCACAGGTTGCAGTGAGGGGCAGTACTATTTTACCTATTCCAATTGAGAAACATATAACTCTATCAACATGGTAGAAAAGTCTTGGGAAACCTACTCTAGAGGTGGAATGCTCAGCAATCATGAAATTTCATCATCCTTCACAACCATCTCCTACTGGAGCCTACTGCATTTGCTTTGTTCAATGACCACTTGGTTCTCCAAAGTGAGGATCTTTTCCTCTCCATCTCGGACAACTTGTTGCAGCTATGATGTATGATCTTGTTCATGCCGCAAAAGAGTCTCCACCTCTAAAATACACTCACCAGATTGTCTAAGACTAGCCTCTCTTGCTTTTAGTTCTGTTTCAAATTTCATCTTTTCTTCAGACAATGATACTTGAGCCTCACTCAGTTGGCGGCCTTCAAAAGAATCTCTTCACGTAGCTGCATTTGGACCTGAGTAACATCCCTAGAGGCTACCTTTAATTGTTCTATCTCTACATCCCTCTCTTGCAATTCCTTCAGAGCCATGTTCCTTTTCGCCTCTTGCATTTTTAACTGAGAGCTCACATTGTTGAAGGCTGATTGTATCTTCCCTTTTTCTGAATTATCTTGGGCCAACAAGCTTTGCAGACGATTGATTTCTAAGCTTCGTCCTTTATCTTCCTTTCTTTGTTGGGCGAGGGAATCTTGGAGACTAGCATTCTCTGCTTGGATCTTTTCTAGAGGGCAACTTTCTTTGATAAAATCTATGGATACAGCTTTTAAAGTCTCCTCCATCATCTCTACTTTGTCATATGTCATGGCACTTTGAAGGCTAATGTTGATGGCATGTAGTGTGTAACCATTTGGTCTCATTTGAGATTCCAGCTTGAAAACCTTGGGGAAAAGATTTGCAAAGTAGAGGCAATCCTTTTACTCGCTGAAATGTGTCTGCAAATAAGGGCGGGCTGGACAAGAACCTTCCTTTTCCTTTTGCTTTCCCATCTTACCAAGGCAAGCACTTCTATCATAAGAAACCTACTGCTAGAACTCATTTGGATTATCGATAGCCTGACCCTCAAAAGCTGCTCCCGGAGGAACTGCAAAAGGGAATTGTGAAATAGGCCCAGTGAAAGCAGACTGGATGGGATGGGCCAGAGTAGATGGGAAAAATAATGAGACAAAGGGGGAAGCTCCTAATGGGAAAGGGCTTGAGGATGCTACTCCCATAACCTAAGGAGAAGATTCTCCAAAACCTAGCCTATGCGACACAGGGATTGTTTCTGATATTGGCAAGAAAAAAGCTGTGGATATAAATGTCATGGTTGGGAAAGGAGCAGAGGCCTACGGGAGAACATTTTGGGATCAATCGGCATACCCATTGGAGCTAAAGTGAGAGCAGTAGGGACTGAGGCCTACATTGCGGTCATGGGGAAAGCTAAAGAAATATCCTAAGCAAAAGATGAGGGAAAAAAGGGATGTACCTGAGCAGTGGAAGATGTCGGCCACTGAAGATCTGAGGATGTTTCTAGGATTTGAGAGGGTGGGCTCCCCCCTGAAAAGCTAGGATGTTGCCTCTTCTTTAGAGGGCTTTCATGTGACTATTTCTCGGACCACCTTTTACCAGCCTGCGAATGAGGTCTACAAGCTGCGCTATCCAAAGGAAGGAGAATTTGTGGCTCTGGGTTTTGCCTTTCAAAATTTATAACCTCTACCTCCTGCCGTGGGGCAACCTCGGGAGATGAGTCCTTTCCTGAGGAACTATCACCTATCTCATCATCATATTTATTTACCTTAAACCATTCCTACTCAAAATGCTCATCTAGGGGGGCATTTCCAATGCTGTCTCTAGACTGATTCACCTCTTGCTGATAGACCCAAAAATCTTCCCTTTACTTCCTGGGCCAAGCTAAAGTTTTCATATTTTCCAACAACGCCCGAGGGATAGGCTTTGCGGGGTTGAATTTCTACAAGGGGGAATAAAATTTTAACCATGGGGGGTGTCTTAAGACAGGAAAGTCATCAAGGTCCACATACAATCTCGGGTCGTCAAACCGGGGGTTCATGCACTGCACCCATGAATTTTGAGGCTCATGCCTAATAGCATTCTTTCTTTTTCTGAGGCAGTCATTGGGGTCATAGCTCCAAGAGTCATCAATTACTACAGAACCGAGTTGTGCCATTTTCAATGTTAGGATATCTTCTGCAATTTTCCTTCTCACTAGAGTGATTCGGCCAATGGCCTTGTTATCTTCGGTGATAGAGGTATCATGCTTACCTGCTCCAATGGCCCTTTCGATCCTCACCAACTACCTTGTGATTTCAAGAGCTAGGGTTTGTTCAGTTACATAAGTAGGTAGCCTAAAGGGCTCTTCGAAGAAACCATGTACCCAGATGAAAGAAAAATTAGGACCCAAGAACCAATCGCAAGGGGGGTGCTCATTTTGCATCTAGTTCATCTGGACCTAGGAGAAACGGGCTAATGGCTCATTGAAGATCACTCCAAGGTCCTTGAGCATGGGAGTCATGAACAAATTTGAAAACTCATATGAATCATAGGAGTCCAGTAGAAGAGGTGTCCAGCAAGACATCGACATTCTATTTTTGGATTCATTATAAGTGGCCAACCGCATGAACTGACCAAACAAGGCCTCATTTTGGTATAATAGTAGGTGCACTAATACTGAAGAGAATCTGAAGCACCGCAATTGCTGGAACTTTGATAATTGCTTAATAATTGCCTTGGAAATAGTCACAAAGAAGTAAAAGTGAAACAGTTCCCTTTGTTTCCTACATTTGAAGAGAAAACCCATCATTGCGGTTGTGATATCCCAGTCGCTGTCATGACCGCACAGCCAGGCAAGGGTAGAAGAGATATTCTTGAGGTCCTCTTGCCTTAGATCACTGTAGGACAAAGGGAACTTCAGAAGTCCAGAAGACAGACTTTGATTGAGAGTGCTTTGATAGAATGTCAAAGCGTCTCTCCTGGTGCTCTAGAACTCCTCCATTGAGCTTTCTGAGAAAACCTTTGTTGCTTCGAAGATCGGGCAGCACATCATCTCCCTAATGGCCTTTGGAGATACTACCAATCTCAAGATGGAGTCATTGATAGAGCATGAGGTGGGATCGAAAACCTCTGCACAAGCTGCTATGAGCTCAGGGCAGTATGGGACCATCGAAACCATGCATTGGGGAGCACCACTACTCTAGAAATGTACTGCCATTGAGTGGGGGTCTGTTCTATGATGAAGCATCCTAGAGCATGCAGCCTCTCTAAGACTCTTAGGCTACTTACGAACTTCGGGTTCAAAAATATTTTCCAAGGAGTCTAGAATGGCGAATGCATTCTGAGTTGTCGCTTTGGTCTTGGTCTTCGTTCTTGGATACTCCATTCTTGGAGGGATGGCATGCATAGAATAAGATAACTCCCTGAAAACATCAACCTAGAAACCTCCAGGAACAACACTTGTGTACACTGCTTTAGGCTCCATTACAGGCAGAAAGCTTCCTTCCTTTGTTGAAAAAATTCTAAAGTCCAGAGAGAAAAGCACTTGGGCTTCCTTTTTTCTTTCTTTTAAAAAATAGACTGAGAAGAGGGAAGAACCTCAAGCCTTAAAAGAAAAACACACCTAGATTTTTGTAAAAGCGAATGCTTAAAGGAAAGTATCTGCTTACAAGCGCGCCAGCTCAAATTGCTGCTGCAAAAAACTCCCACAGATGAAGGGCACCGCCATTCCCGCTTCCCAAGACTGCCTTTGGCTAACTTGTCGTTACTCAAGGAAAATTCATTTAGGCAAATCTTTTCTTTGATCGAGAGGATCGACCAATAATAAAGTTCATGTGAGCTCAGACAGTCTGGTGGAACTTGGTATTTAAAACATGATGTACCTATACATATGCGTGGCTCTTGCTTGTATCAACCTCCCTCTCAAGGTAACTAGCAGTACATCGACATTCTGAGAACAAGCTCATTCGCATGATGCAAATTAATGGAGATGTGATAAAAACATTGGGATTTGGGAAGGCATGCGCTTTGAGCATTCAAAATCTTCTAGTAAAATTCTGCTATAAATATGTCTTTTCAGACATTCTTTCACCACATTACAAGCTTTAACAACGGAGCTTCTGCAATCATGGATACTCTAGTTAGGCTTGTCAGCAATAAAGCACAAGTTGCTTTCTTAGGAAATATCTTCGATCGGAGATTATAGAGGATGACGCATAGGAAGAATACTTTAATAATATCCGCCATTAAGTGGATACTTGGAGAATATTTTATTGATAATACAAACCGATACCGAGTGAATACAGACATCTACTCGCGGTTCATAGCCATGCTGGATTGCGGTCAGTCTAGGCTGCTAGCTTTGCAGCTGACTCAAGCTCTCTTTTCCAAAGATTACTTGGGTAGACTAGAGAATGTGGTTGCATACTATGTCCCTTTCTAAGGGCTTCCACTGCCATCCGACCTGTAGTGGTTTGTCACACACAATGAGGAGGTAGCTTGGCATTCGCTCATTAGTGGGCTGAAAATAATAATGTTGTCCTCTCATCGGTATCGTGTTGAGCTTGTCGTAGAATTTATTCTACGTGTCCATTTGATAGCCTTGGTCCCAGAAGGTATAGACTGGTATATTGGATTCGGGGACTATATCTTCCCAAGGATTCTAACGCCAGATCAACAACCAAACGTGGTTGCTATTTTCATGCCCAGTGAGCTTGAGAGAGCCTCTGATTCTAAGTGGTCGGGAGAAGAGGAAACTTTTGATGATGATGAGGATGAGACTGAAGAGAGCTATTGAAGATACGATGAACTGTCGTCCTGGACTTGAGCAAAATGATTGTAGAAAAGGAGGGGCCAAGAGCCTACTTATTTTGTAATGAAAATACAAAAATGCTTTAATATAATGAACCTTTCGCTTTTCTCCTTTCTCTATTTTCTCTTCTTGCTTGCCTGATACTAGCTGGGAATAAATAAGATAAATAGGCACTAAAAGAAACTATTTACAATATATACAATACATACATTTAAAAAGGGCACAAAACACCTAATGAAAAGGTTTGAGGTGGAAACCATTAACCAGAATTGGGAGGGGGTCCCCATTCATGTCTTCTAGCTCGAAAGCATTGAAACCTTTGCAATTTACAATGCGGAAAGGTCCCTCCCATAGGCAATCAAACTTGGCGTGCTGACCAGGCTTAACCGCCCTCTCATTATATTTCAATACGAGGTCTTTGAGGTTGAAGACCAAATCAGAGCTCTTTTTACTGTCAAACCATCTTTTGATGACTTCCTATCTATCTTGGAGAGCAATGAAGGTTGCCTCCCATGCTTCTTCTAGCTCCATAATCTCTGCCAATCTTACGGCCATAGGGCCGTTTTCAGCCACTTCCATTGATTTTAGTAATTGCAATTGTAGACACCTAAATATGGTCAATGCTTGCGGAATCGTACTTTAACATTTGCGCATTGCCTTATTTTAGGGTTTTTGCATCGCATTAACATTTCTCCTATGATTCGCACTTCGTCTTTATCATTTGCGAGCATTGAGTCTTTCTTATGCATTTCTTCATTTATCTCACTTTCAAATTTGGTCTTGTCGACAACAATCTTCAGTCATGATTTTGGTCAATCTTATCTTGTCACATCAATGTGCGTGTTAATTTGTCATCATTTTGAACATTGTCAATCCTAATTAGGGTTTTGTCCTCTTGTCGATCTTGTCGTTTTGCGATCAATTTGTCATCGATCGTTATCATTTTCAATCTTGTCATTTTGTGATCTATTTTGTCATCTATCCTTTTCTTCTTGTTAATTTTGTCATTTTTGCGATCAATTTGTCATCGATCGTCGTCTTTCTCAATCATGTCAATTTGGATCAATTAGTCATTGTTCCTCATCAATTGGTGCATTTATCAATCAAATCATTTATAACATTGGTCCTTTGTTTATCAGAATCGAATCGATATCGATTATCCTTTGTCAAGACCTAATTGTCATCCTTGCATTGCTAATTCATCTTCTAGGGTTTCGTGATTTAATCATTTAACCTTGTTTGTCATTTCTCCCTTTAGGATTAATAAATTATTTATTTATCCTAAATCTTCTCATCGCAATTAAATGTTCATTTAATTGGCTAATTATTCCTCTTTTTGTGAATTAATTAATAAATGACAAATTATTAATTAATTCACCTAATTTCTCTTAATTCCTAATTTCCTAATTTTCATCAATTTCTTAATTCCTAATTTTCCTCTTTTTCTAATTTTCTAATTTTCTAATTTCTAATTCAATTTTCTCCTATTTCTCTCCTAATTTCATGGGAATGACATTTCAATTTGTCATAATTTGTCATAATTGACAATCAATCAATTTCGACATAGAAATTTGTCATAATTTGTCATAAATTATCAATCAATCAATTTTGCATAGAAAGTGTATAATTTGTCATAATTTGTCATAATTGACATTTTTGATTTACAATTTCCATTTGAATCTCTTCATGCTAATTTGATCATCTCTCCAATTTGTCTATAAATTGGATGAATTTCTTCAATCCTGATCTAATAATCACATTATCAATCTAATAATCACTTTTTCTAATCACTTTGTCGAATCAATCACGCTTCGAGTATTCTTGTGCCAATGTCAATCTTGCTTTCACATTAGTTTTTTTGCACTTGAAGGTGAGATCCACAAACAAGGCTATTTGGAGAAGAAAGAAGGACAATGGAGCCACATGAAGGAGACATTCAGATTTGCATTTGGTTTGCTTAATTTTCAAATCTTGAATGTTTTGTTTTCATGTCTTTATTGATTGTGTTAGGATTGATCATTGCATTTGAGCTTTTGTGATTGAGCTAGCTTAATTTGATATTTGCTTTGATGATTTCCGATTTCCTATGCTACAACAATGCTAGGATCTCTAGCGACATGGGGAAAAGTGCATCCTTTTCATATACCAGCTTATACGGGGAGTTTTTTAGAATCTACTTGGGTGTTATGCGGTCCACCCATAATGCGCTTCTCAGGTGGGGGTGCCACTCCCTCTTGTATTCAAAGCCTATTCTTTTAATAAGTCTGATTAAGTTTTTGTTAGTGGACTCGGCAACTCTATTCCCTTGAGGATAGTAGTTAGAAGAAGTTTTGAGATAAATACCTCTACTGAGAGCGAAGTGGGCAATTCTTGAGCCTGTGAATGCACGTGCATTATCTTATATAGCAGTTTTTGGTGGACTGTATCGACACACTAGGTCCTGTAGGAAAGCCACTACCTCACTTTCTAATGAATTCCGTAAAGGAATTGCTTCGGACCATCTGGTGAAATAATCAGTAGTAGTTAGGATCCACTTATGTACTGCTAAACTGGGGGGGTTGATCATTTTGATAAAATCAAGGCCCCATTGAGTGAAAGGCTCTTCCACTGACATGGGCTTGAGTGGCGTTGCATCTTTCTTGCTCCTTCCCATGTAATACTGGCACTCTTTGCATCCCCTCACTAAGTTGTGTGTGTCCTTGAACATGGATGACCAAAAATACCTGGCTTGAGTAATCTTGATAGCTGTTTTGGGTGCAGAGAAATGGCTTCCTGAGGAGCTATAGTGGAACTCATGTAGGATTTTATCAGCTTGGCTTTGGTCTACACAGCAGAGTAGGACTCCATCAAAATTTCTTTTGAAAAGAGTTCCATCTGAAAAGCGAAAATCACTATTTTGGAGTTTGTAAAATCTACTCTTAGCTGGAGGGATATCTTCGGGAAAAATCCTGGTCTTCATGAATTGTTTTCTTTTGTCAATCCAGCTGTCATTTGGAATATCAGACAAAAGCATAATTGTTTCCTCTATGGCCGGTTCGTCATCATGGGGCTCGCATTCTTTAACTATATATTCACATAGGCTTCTCCCACAAACAAGCTTTGTTGGCTTGATATCGACATCATATTCCAGGATCTTGGTGATCCAATTTGCCCTTTTTTCAATGATCTCACCCTCCATAATGTATTCCTTTACTACGGGATGGGCTACATACACCGTGGTTTTTTTATAGATGATGAAATACCTAAATTTCTTTAGTCCTTTTACAACAGCTAAGGCCGGCTTCTCGACAAATTTTTATCAAGCCTCATAATCCTTAAGAGTTTTTGAATGGAAAGCTATGAGATTCTCTCCTCCATTTTGGGCATCTTTTTGGGTTAGGACCATGGCGATGCTATGTTGACCAGAAAAAATGTACATTATGAAGTCCTTTGACATGTCTGGGTTAGACAATCCAGGAGTTGAACACATAGCATTTTTAATTTCATCAAAAGCTTTTTTGGCCTCAGTAGTCCATTTGAAATGTATATCCTTTTTTAACATGAGGGTGATGGATCTTATTAATCTGGAAAAGTCAGAAATAAAACGACTAACAAAATTGACCTTTCCTAAAAAAGATTGGACTCCCTTTTTGTTGATCGGGAGGGGAAGGTCTTTAATGGCCTTGACTCGATCTGGGTTAATGGAAACAGCCTCCTTTGAAACTATATTCCCAAGTAATTTTCCTTGAGGAACCCCAAAGATAAACTTTTTTAGGTTTAAGGAAATCCCAAATTCAAGAAATTTTTGGATTACTAATTCGAGATGGTCAAAATGATCCTCTTGGTGCTTGGAAAACACAGTCAGGTCATCTAAGTATATTAAGATGATCTTATTAATTATCTCTTTAAAAGATAAATACATGGCCCTTTGAAAAGTTGCCCCAGCATTTGACAATCCAAAGGGCATCTTCTAGTATGCAAACGTTCCCCACTTAGTGGTGAACGTCCTCTTGTGTTGGTCCTTCGCCTTCACACTTACCTAGTTATATCCTAACAAACCGTCAAGCATTGAGAATATTTCTAATCTCGCCACCATGCTCAGTAATTACTCCATTGATGGTAGAGGATAGTGGTCTTTGAGAGTCGCCTGATTTAGATCTCGGGAATCCACACAGAGCTGGATATCTCCATTCTTTTTCCTAACAGGCACCAAATTTGACATGCATGTACTATGTTTTATGGGGTAAATGATCCTTGATTCGGTCAGCTTTTTCAACTCCTGAGCCATGAGAGATTCAATTTTTGGGTTAATCAGTCTTTGCTTCTATCGAATTGACTTGGCCTCATTTGCAAGCTCAATGGTATGCTCGATGATATTAGGATCATATCCTCTTAAATCCTCATAAGACCATGACACATTCATATTCATCATAGTATCGAGCCAACTTCTTTCTATCTTCGGAGGAAACATCCTTTCCTACCCTGAGAACCCTTCCACTGTCGACTGACATTTTGGTGTAATCCTCTTTGTTTACTGTGAGCTTCCACTTATCTTTTTTGGCATCCTCATGGTCAAACAGGTTCTCTAAAGTGATCAAATCATTAGGGAGCTTGTTAGATCTCAGTTGGATGACCTGATTCCTATAGGCTTCCTTTATCCTAGGCTGTAGCTGATCAGGAAATTCTCCCGAGTTTTGGATGAACAAAGCAATTTGTTCATTGCTCTCGAACACCTGCCAATGAGTATCATTATCAGGGATAGTCAGGCAGACAACCATGCCGACTGCTTGGGAGTTGGTGAGTAAGTCCATAGCAGGATCAAATTGCACTCTGATGGTGGCCATTTGGTCTACTATGGTGTTTAGTTTCTGAGGAATTCTTATGATATTGAAAGCATTAAAACTCTATATTAGATCCCACAGTCTAGCACGATAAGACCTCATGCAGATGTGCTTGGCACTTGATATCCCTCGAACTTGATGGACCACCAGCTCAGAATTGCCAAGGACTTTCAACTTTTTAATGCCCATCCTTTCCACCATGCTCAAACCAAGAATCAGTCCTTCATACTTTGCTTATTTGAGCATACAAACTATAACCAGAAAGGCTTCAGGATTTGTTCACCCGAAGGGGGGGTGAGACAAAATCCCACTCTGGAGCCCATCTTGCATTTGGTGTCATCGAAGTACAGGGTCCATAATGCCAAAGACAACTGCTCTTTGGAGAATGGATCCTTAGTAAGCTTTGGGATGATTTGATTCTCTTCAAAAATGCAATAGGTACCTAGACCGGTGGCATGGTAGTTAGAGAAGGGGTCTGAATCTATGAACTCATTCAGGAAGGCCTCTTGCTCAGGTGGAATTTCTCCCATTACTTCTTCATCTTCTAAAAGCTCTACCACCTTTCGTTCATCATTTGATATAGAGGTGTGGGTAGGTTCGAAATTGATCAAGACCTGGTTGGCTATATGCTCAGCATGGAGGGGTTCTGAATGGATTTTCAGCTTGGCACCACATTGGGTACGAAGGATGAGATGGGACCAATCTAGGGATATATAGCCTCCTATTTTCACTGTAAAGTCTCAAGAAAGATAGAGCCCAAAGATAGGCAGGATATCAATGACCACTACTTCTTGAGACACCGTCACACTCGGACATGCAAACAATGTTAGGGGAAGGTTTTCAATGAGACCTACCATCTGAACCCTATTCCCATCGAGTTGCATAACCCCTTTATTCAAAGGGTCATACCTGATGTTTAATACCTCGGTGATTTGCTTAGGCATGATGATAGTGCTAGCCTCGAAATCTATCATGGAGTTATGCAAAATTTTATCTCCAACTATAAGGGTAAGGTAGAATGGATTTTTCTTAGTCTTACCTTCTCTTTGGGCAGTAGGGGGCGAGCCTTCATTTGTCAATACGGTCAGAGAGTGCGCTTTTCCTACTATGGGTCGGAGACCCGTTCCGTCAGTCTAAAGTGATTCTGGAGCTATCACACTTGCATCTTTTCCATCATGACATAGAGCCTCTCTTAGTCTATTATTTTGCTCTAGAATACTTAGGAGATCCCACAGAGAGACATGAGTCGGGGCCTTCTTCAATTGTTCTACAACATCTAACACCTGAGGTGTAAGAACCTTCAGCTCCTTCAGCTTATAAGGGATGAACTCTTTTCTTGGATAGGCAAAGTTAATGATCGGTTGTTCAGGGGGTCTATCCACAGGCACTACTCTCATATTACCAGTGCTTTGCCCGGTCAAACACCTTTTAGAGAAGAGATTGTAATCTGAGTGCACGAGAGGAGTTCCATCCTTCAAGGTGATTGCATCATTGGTCAGCACTGCATCCTCATCTTCCATCCATGAAAAAAGCACATGATCGGGGGTGATCTCTGCTTCTTGCTGCAATGACATTCCTTACATCTGAGCAACAAAAGCCGCATTATCCATACCTGGAGATATATATGCATATTCATCCAGCGTCATGCTTGAATTCCTTTGTTCTGTGACCCTCTGCTGCAAATTCCCTCTTGGGCAATTCTTCAGAGTATGAGCATTATTGCATGAAAAACACCAAGAGTTGGTGTCGTCTGCCAAGTTATTTTTGCCCACTGTCAGTTCCATACCGATGGTTGGGTAGATAGCCTGCAATGGATTTGGGACTGAGACTATTTGGCCATTCAGCTGAGGAGTTTTATCAGCACGGTGATTCGTATGCTAGTACGGAGGTCGATTCCCTTGGAAATTTTGCTAAAAAGGGGGCTTGGTGGATGAGACCTTAGCTCTTTTTAGGTTAACAATCTCATTGGAGAAGGATCTTAAGAGATTCTTCATATCACTAACTTCAATAGCCAGAGAGGCGGTTTGGGAAGTAGGAAATGAATACATAGACTGCAGAGCGAACATACTGGGAGTAGCTTCTTCTAAGCCTTGAGTGGATATTTCAGGGAATACTGGCATTATAGGGTGAGGGGCTAGCTTCTCGGCATTGATAAGGTTATTTTCAGCTTGGACTGCTATGTCAAATGCTTACAGAAGGGTATTGCCTCCTAAAGATTGAATCATCAATGATATGTCAGAATTGAAAGCTTTTAAATAGAATTGGAAAGCCATATCCGCTGGAGGGTGGGCAGAAAAAGGTATCCTCTGCCAGGTTTGCTAAAACCTCATATTAAAATCAATTAGTGCTTCAGTCGGAGCCCTCTTTATTGTGATGAGTTGGTGCATCAAGGAGGATCTGTCGGCTTTATCTGAGAATCTCTGAAAGAAACGATCTCCCAGCTGATCCCAATCTCCTATAGTGTTGAGCCTAAGGATCTAAACCAATCCAAAGCTTTTCCTTTGAAAGAGGCTATGAGTAATCTTAGAGCTACATTTTGTTCAGTGATACTATGGACAGTGCAGACAGTGGCTACATCTTGCAAATGCTCCCCGGGAGTTTTATGACATTCTCTCGTGAACTTAGGGACAACTTTAAGCATAGCTATAGGGATGGCTCCCCAAACCATGGGTGGAGTTTGGGGAATGAGAGGGCTACCATTATCCCAAGTCACAAAATTTTTGGGGGAACGTGTGCCATCACAGCGTGTATGACTGCGGGAAAACTCTGTGCGAATGAAGCTGAGGCTAGATGGATGGTCACCAGTGGAGGAAAAAGAAGGTGACGATTTAAAGCTGTCTGACTCTTGGTGACAAGCTTATGACTTATAAACTAGCTCAGAGATATATTTGAAGTAAATGGTCCCACCGGGCATGCCAGAAAAAGAACTGTTGACTCTAAATTTTACCTTGGAAACAAACAGCCTTATGGGAAATTCAGTGATGAGGGACCAGTTGTGCGAGTTTCACTGAATGACCTTCGGGATTGAGAAGCCGGCTCTTCCTTATGGGTTTGGAGGAAAGGGAAAAGAAGGAAACATTTAAAACAATAAATCTAGACTATTAAGGTAATGCGCCAGAGCCCTTTTAGAAGACATGAGAATACAAAACCCAAATACATATGATTTTTGAGCCCATTCAACAATCTACAAGTCTGAATCAGGAACATAACCAAGACATAATCAAATTTATTTGCAACATAAAGAAATACTTATCATGCATTTACCAGATAACCAATGCAAAACATAGTTTAATCGGCAAAATCTTAGATAAATGTATTCCCAAAGTTACTGGAATTCTGATTGAACAACATAGTAAAGACCATTAAAACATACTGAAAGAAGTATCACAAAGGCCATAGGCACAGTTTGAATAACCTTCTTTAGAAAATAGTAATATTTTTAAAAGGCTAAAATTCCTACTAAGAAAACTTAATTGTTCTTCTTGAAAAGTTCTGAACCCCTACTAACAGGGAAAAAACCAGCATAAATAGAGCCCGTGACTCTGGAAATAGCTCCCAAATACGCCAAAAAGGCATAACCACACCTAAACAAAAAACCATGTTGTGTCGCCCTGAAGATCACACCCAGTAAAATGGCCCCAAGACTTCACTCCCTGCCTGCAACAATCTTCATACTGTCATAAACCTAAAATATTTCACTAACCGCAGAGGGGCAAGCTAGGAAATCTTTTCAAATAGAAATGCACCCACCAAAACATGATGGTGTCAGGTAAACACTTTCTTACTGCGCTAAAAGGTGGACCCTGAAAAGAAGCCTAGTCAGCAATGTCTTTCCATTTGTCACTGTTGCGTTACTCCAAAAACTGAACGCCAAATACAAACCGAGGGAGTAACGTCGAGCTAACAATTGTCTTGTATGCCCTACGCTGCTGGAAAGCTGAAAAGGCAAAATTAAGCAACCCGACCGAAAAACTTAGTTATAGGAATTTTAATGTGAACATCATCTTTATTTTGTTTCTCCCTCCAAATATGTTTATGAGACCCTTTGCCATTAGGAAGATTTCTCTTTATGTTAGGACACCCCTTGGCCCAATGTCTCGCCTTTTTGCAATGGAAGCAAACAAAGGGTAAAGATTCATACTCTATGGCTTGCTCCCATTTCCCCAGCTTGGAGAAAATCTCAATTGAAGATGGAAGATCAGTATTATGACAAATATTAACATAGATCCTAGCATACACCAACATTTTTCTAGCTACATTAATTGAATCTATGGCAAGAAGATCCTCAAAGGAACTGGAAATACCCTTGAAGATATCTTCAAACCAAAAATCCATCGGCAAACCAAGCAGCCTAACCCAGATAGGAGCTAAGTTCAAAAAGGAATCATTTAACTCCTAGTGAGGGGACCATCTTCATAAGGAGAGCGTTGATCTCCCAACCATCCAAGGTCCTTCAAAGAGAACACCTTCCAAATCTTTCGAGCATGAAAAGTTGAAGGCAAAAAACCCTTTAGGCATTACAGAGATTTCAACTTTGCCTTTCAATCGCCATTTCTTTTTGGAAAAATCTCTCACCACATCAATATTTTGTCTAGGACCAACAAATTTACCAACTAAAGTGAAGGTCATTAAAGCTAGGTTATGAACAATGACAACATTAGGAATAGAGATAGAAAAATCACCCGCTGCCTTGTCGGATAAGTTAGAAACTCAAGAAAAGGAATATTTTCCAGTGGGTTTCAACCCTTGAATTCTAGCCCTCATTCCAAAAATACTGGCCCAGGATCTCAAGGGATCTTTCTGTACAACATTCTTTTCTGCTCAGGTCCCTCTTTCGAGATTTCCTCCCTATTTGAGACCCCATCACGTGATTCCCCCTTATCTCTAGGGTCAAAAGGAGGGTCCCCTGATGGATCCCCATCCTTCTTGTTGTTTCCATCTGCATGCGCTTCATCATGTGTGTCTAAATCCTTTTCTCCATGCGATGGAGGCACAAAGATTCCATCACAGTTACTAGAACCGGTTTTCCCACCCAACTCCATTCAAAAGCAATATGAATTATTGGGTAAGTTAATTAAATAATATCATATTATTTTTACCTTGGTTTTTGAGATGGTTTGATTAAATATTATTCTACCTACCCTTTCGTGTGATTGGTTGAGTTATTGGGTGAGTAAATTAACTATTATTTTATATATATCTACCTTGGATTTTGTTATGGGTTGGTAAGAAAAATTATTTTTTCTATTATTTTGATTGGCCGACATATTCTATGGTTTTGGCCTGGTTTTATATTTATTTTCTTTCCTAAGAATTCACGGGGGTAAGCTTGAGAAGTATTTTTCTACGATTTTGGATTTGGATTACTTGGAGAAGTTTGGATTGTGGCTTGTTGGATCTTCTTCAGAAAATTCGTCCTTTCATTTTCAGCTTTCACCAGGTCGGAGGATTTCTTGCTTTTGCATTTTCATATTTGAAAAGATTATTTGCATCATTTTTGTTCTCGGGAGTTTTGGAAAAAATATTTCATTTATATAGTTTTGTATAGGTTGCATAATTTAAATTATGAAATCATTATATAGTTTAACTATTGTCTGGGGGAAGAAATTATTGTCTATGATTTTATTCATAGTCATGCATGGCCGGCAAATTATTGTTTCAGAGTCTTGTTTGTGCTTATATGCATATTTTCAGCTTAGATTATTATTCTTTGGCATTTTATTTTGTTTGTGTCCGTTATGGTTGTATTATCGAGACTTTGTTTTATCTCTATGATTTTATTTTACTGTCATATGTTTATTATCTTCATCTGAGTTTCTAAGTATTTGCGCTAAAACTACATATGTGCTAGTTTGTTGGTCATATGTATTGTTTTATTTATCATGTGTTGTTCTGTATCACACATGTGCTACAGAATGATGCAAATGTGCTAAAACATTATGTATATGCATTGAATCCCTAGGTAGAAGCATTGCAGGAATCTGTAGAAGCACTGCAAAAACTTGTAAATGCGCTGCACAATTATGTAAATGTGTGATTCTAATTATTTTCTATGTTTTGAGCTTTTTTTGTAGATTTTTGAGCTTTTTTAATTTCTTAGTTGATCCAGTAGTCTGTCCAAAGGTTATGTTATGCTTTTGAGTACTCTTGGATGTCTAGAATAATATTTTGATGTGTTATTTGATCATTTATATTATTGTAAGAGGAGTATTACCTTGCTATGTTGATGATTCTTTTCTCTATGATGTTGTGAGATCTATGCGACTTATGTGATATATATCATTGGCTCCTTGTGCAATGATGAGACTTTATCTTGGTTAGTCGGATTATGTTTGTGTGCATTCTTGTCTTGATTACATGTTTTGTTGAGGCCTGGGTGCATGATTAGGGAGAGTGGGCTTTCATGAGTCTATCGAGGTCATGAGGAATAGAATTCTAGGATTATTGAGTAATAGCGTTGGGTTATAGACCATTTGGATAGCTCATTGGAAGTTTTCCATTATAATTGATAAGTGATAAGATAATAATTAATATTAGGTGGGTTGGGTAGAGTAACTCATCTAAGAAAGATAATAAATGTGTTTTGTAATGCCCATCTCATGGATCAGAAACCGGAGTGAGATGGAAGATCTACTAACTGGGTAAACCGTAATACCTTTATTTCCTTAAAGGTTGAGACAGTTTCGCATGTGTATCATATATGGTAGCATGTGATGACACTCTTTCCCTACATGTTGCTCCTAGTTCCTTATGTCTTGTTATTGAGTTGCCTCTGGAGGTTTCTTGGTTGTTTGGTATATTTTCCTTGGTTGTGTTAGAGTTGTTTCCTCTTTGGTTGATAGGTTTCAGCTTAGATCTAGAGTGTGTTTTGGATCTTGTGTCATCTCCTAGCACGAGGGGTGGTTCCTTTGGTTCCACATGGTTGGGTGGTTGGTTTCTTTCTTCCATTGGGATGTTCTTCAATGAATGCTTTCTTGGATGCCTTGCGTGGATGTGGATCTCTTATCTCTTCAATTCATGGATAGATATTCGTAGCAGAATATTGTATATGGTTTATTTGACATGTATATGTAATTGTATTGAGAAATATGCTAATTATTGTAAAGACATTGTATTTGTTTATCTAGTAGATGTTATTAGGGGAAACAGTGAAGTATCTTGTGTATTTCTGGAATGTTTAATAAAGAGAATAATGGATATTGAATCAATGGATGTGTACTTAGTGCTATGCTTGTGAAGATGTAATTAGTTCATATTGATATGATTTAATAATGTGGTAATTGGTATTGAAATGGTTATTTGATGTTGAAAGAAATGAATGGTTGGGATTAGGAAAATTTGGTATTGGTGCTTTAAAATGAACCTTATGGGATGGTTGAGTATTCATAAATATATGTGTAGTCACATAAATCTATCCATTTAATTAAATGAATATTTACTATTTATTTGATTAAAAATCCACTAGCCAATAGTTAATTAAATTAACATTTAATTAATTCATCTACAATCTATCTCCTATTAATTAAATAAATTATTCAATTTATTGAAATTAATTCATTAAACCAAATTCACAATCAATTAAATGAATAAATCATATTTATTTAATTTCAACCCCTTTCCTCTTTTAAATAAATAATTAAAATATTTATTTAAATCATTAAATCCCCCCCACTTGCATTCTCCTACAAATGCAAGTTGCAACCATAATTGAAATAAATTAATTTTATTTTAATTAAAATTCCATTTTCCCTCACCCACCAAACCCACTTGCAATCATAAATCCCCTTCTAGACCCTTCTAAACCACTTTCTAATCATTCCTAATTAGCCTAATCCATCCCCTAAATATTGTCACATTCCTAAGCAACTTGAAGTCACTTCTCAAAGCCTTCAAAGTCTTTGAAAGCATTTAATGCTTTATGTGCTCAACAAGCTAACCCCTAAAGTCTTCCAAACTATTAATGGCTCTTACATGACCATTAATGGCTCTTACTTAACCATTTATGGTTAAATCTACTTGCCCCCATGGTTAGAGACTTTACCTCTAACTCAACCCTCATTTAACTTATGGGTCTCTTCGGGAATTTATTGCTTTGACCATGGTTATCCTCACTAACTCTTGCACAAGATTTTATTTATTGGATAATGGCTTTATTCTTTCAATTCAACATTAACCTTACCTCCCAAGTTAACCCTCAAGTCATGTCAAGCATTTAATTCTTATTCTCTCTCTTGTCAACCCATCTCATGTTGACATTTGTCATCATGGGATTGGATTGAAAGCCCTCACATGGATCATAAACCCATCAATCCTAGCCCTTGTTAAGATTACTCAGTCTCAACCATCCATTGATCTATTTTACCTATAAATAGAACTCATTTCCTCATAATCCAGATCTTGAAATCTTGTATGCATCTAACTTATAGTGAAATTTAGAGAGTATTTAGCATAATCATCAACATTTGACTTTTTGGGTTGAAATTAATATTAGATAATTAGATAATATATTGTTTTAGCTTGTTCACATTTGCATTTTTATAAGCCTTCATTCTACAATCTTGAATCTCCATAAGACATCCAGAATAGTGCAAAAACCTACTGAGAGCTACACTCATTTGGGAACTTGGAGAGGAGAGGAACAAGGGAGAAGATGCTACAAGCATGGTGGAGGGCATTTTGAGATGCCTTATTGCATTTCTTAGATTTATCAAGCTTTCTATTTTATGTCTTGTGTCTCTCTTGATATGCTTTCTTAGGATAGTGTTTGATTTGTGATTTCTAACACTAACACTCGATTTGTTTCTTGTTTGTTTGTGTTTGTCTTGACAATATCCTAACCATCCTTTTTGCAGAGCATCATTGGGTGAACCTGACGTGAATCGAACATGCAACCTTCTGATCATCTTTTTTTTGAAAACTAATAACTTTTTCATATTTTAATTGACACACAGGTCGCACTTTAGCGCCATTGTTCACACTCTAGCGCCTTCGAAAGTTGGTACTTTAGCACTATTGTTCCTAATAATAGCGCTATTGCACCCCAACTAGCGCTATTGTCCTTCTTATAGCGCTATTGACCATTAAATAGTGCTATTGTGCCTAGTTTTAGCGCTTTCAACTCATTGTTTGACAGAATTAATTTTGTTTGACAGAGTTCTTTTAGTGCTAATGTCTCTTTTTATAGCACTTTTGCACTTCTTTTAGCGCTTTTGTTTGTTATATATCGCTTTTGTTTCCACACAAAGTAGCGCTATTGTAACAGAGAGTTGTTAAAAATTTCCTTGTAACCAAAAAGTCAAAAATATTAGGCTTGTAGAAGCCCACCAAAAATTCAGATTTTACTAACTAATTATCTTTTGTGCAGGTTTGGACTAACCCCATTTTTGTAGGATTTCCAAAATTTAAGCTTAGGAAGTAAATTTATTTATGTTGCTAACTTTGTCTTTAAAGTTAGGATAAAATGAATTCACTTTCTTTTCTTGGTTAAAATCGACTTCACTTCTTTTTGGGTATAAAAATGAATCACATATTTTGTTTGGGCTTGCAAAACGAATCTCACTTGTCCAGTTAAAAAGAACCACAAACTCCAAGACCAACAGAATTTATTTTTTGCAAGTTAGGGACAATTTGAATTTGGTGCTTAAAATCAACAGGACAATTTTTATTTCTTGCATCCAATTAAAAAAATCACAATCAACATTTCATTTTGCACAAGATTAAAAAGAACAAGTCATTTGTCCCTTCAAGTTCAATTGATTTACTTCAAGCAAAACGTATTCTCAATTCAATTGACCAAGATTTCCAGTTACTAGATTACAAAACATTTTGCCTTGAAGTTAAAAAGAACACCATTTTTGTTGGAGCAACATCTCCAAATAGTTAGATCACATTGCTATAAACTTGGTTAAAAAGAACAAGTGTTTTTGGTGATTGGCACATTTGTGCAAAGTTTTTTGAGTAGTCCTACTTCTAACACACACTATCCTCTCCCTTGGCTTTCGTGGTCCTAGGTACAAGAGAAAAGTGTTAGTAGCACTCAAAATTTTATCTTTTAAAGAGAGGCATGCCAAGAGACACATCACTCTTGGGAACGACCTCGCGCGGTAAATCCTTCGAGCCGCTATAGAAATTAGGTGTGAGGAAAAGTTGTAGCCTTGGGTATAGTTGTTCCTATAGTGTAACTTGTCGAAAGGACATATGGTCCCCACCACAAGTTACAAGACTCTTCAGTGAGTCACTATAGAATGAACTTATGTCCAAAAATATCGAACATTACTAGACACCTTTTTATATAGAAACCCGCCCATTCTATTAATTGAGGATATTTGTGAGAAGTTCAGTGCAAGAGCATAGATGTTGGTATTTTGGTATAGTTTTTTCATTGATGTCAACACCTACTAAAACTCTAGCACTTTGGAGATCCAGTAACATTCACCGACAAGCAAGTGACTTTTGCACAGTCACCGGTATATGGTACACCGGCAGGATATAATGATCACCAGCACTTGGAATGGCATGGAATACACTTGGTAATGTTGAAGACATTGTTTGGACATATTATCTTGGAGAATTGTTTGTTAGCATATTCATATTTGTATATTTGTTGTTACCGGCAAATAGGTCCAGGGTTACATCGGCAGGTTTATCTTTTCCAGATCAGCACGACACGCTATGGAGATGATTAATTATTATTGTAAATGCATTAAGACGACATGTTCAATCGGTTATTGCATCGGATATTGTATTGTTTGTAAAATGTTTTTATTCTAATATCTTGTAGAGCCGACCTACTAAAATTGGTCTTAGGTTATGGTATAAATTTAAGGTCTTAATTGTAAGATCGAATGTGGAATACAAAAAAGTATTTGTGTGGAGGTATATGTGAGATTAAGTAGAGCTATACACGCAGACATCATTTGAAGGTGAAGCTAGGTTTTTGTGAAAGCATATCAGAACTACACTGGTACGAATCCAACATATGAAGATGCTATTTTGAGCAATACATTCTTATTGGATTTAACCATCCAACTATAGTCAGTGTGACTCCCATTTGTGTTGAGCTGTGAGCTCTAGGCACTTGGCCTTTCTGCATGTGCAGACGCATTTATGTACACTTACTATCTGCAGTAGTATCATCTGATTGTGGGTAAGGTTTTCCACCATGTTTTTTCCCCTTACAAGGTTTCCATGTACAAATATTGGTGTTATGTGTTGTGGTTGACTTTGTCCTTTTGTTTCATGCATTAATCTTTACCGATATTGCATTTATCTGTTAAAGTTGTCCAACGGTATAGCAAACTATTTCACTGGTATTAAGTAGCAAATTGATTAAGTTTTTTTTGGTTTAAAATTATTAGACAATTGATTCACCCCCCCCCTCTTAGTTACCTCTGGGACCTAACAATTGGTATAAGAGCTAAGTCATCTTTTGCAGAAGTTTAACAGCTTGAGGAGATCCAATGTCTACTAACTATTTTAGGAAGGATAGTCCTAAACTTGATGGAACCAACTATGGCATATGGAAGATCAGAATGGAGACACATCTGAATTGCATTGGAAAGGACATTTGGGATGTTACAAACAATGGCTATACTACTTCCACTTCCAGTCAGCCTAATCCACCTAACTTGACTAAAGATGAGGAAAATGATTGCAAAGCAAGAGAAGCACTTTTGAGCGCATTAACAGATCAACAAATCATGGGATTATCAGATAGATCAAATGCTAAAGCTATTTGGGATCATTTGGAAACACTGAATGAAGGAAATTCCATAGTTAAAATTGCAAAACTTGAAAGCTTTCAGGTCAGGTATGAAAATCTGAAAATGGAAGAAGATGAAAGAATTTCTGCTTTTATGGAAAAAGTAAATGAAATTGTTTTGGGTATTAAATGTTGTGGAGGAACCTTAAGTGAAGATGAAATTGTTTCAAAAGCTTTAAGAGGATTTCCACCGGCATATAAAATGAAGGTTACTACTATAAATGAGTTAAGAACAATGCCTAATACATCAATAACTAGGGATACATTGATTAGAAAAATTTCAGCCTTTGAAATTGCGGAATTTGGTCCTGTTGCTACTATAAAGATAGATTTAGCCTTCAAAGAATCAACATCATCTCCATCATCATTTGACAAATCTGATTGGAAAGCCTTTTATGCAAGAGAACTTGAAGAAAGTAGGAAAGAAAATGAAGAACTTGAAGCACTATTTGCAAGAAAAATGCCTAAAGGTCTAGTTGGAAGTAAGTATGAAGGTAAAGCACCCTTTAAATATTTTAACTACAACAAGATTCGTCATATGGCTTCAATATTCCCTGATAGACATGCTAGACTAAGAGAAGAAGCTAGAAGAACATACAAGCCTAATCCTGAATATCGGAGATACAGGTTTAAGAAGAATAAGGACAAATCTCGTTATGTTGTTGATGAAGGAGTGACTGATGATTCTGATGAATATTCGACAGACAATGGATGGGTTTTTGTTGCTATAACAGAAGATCAACCGGTAGTGCAATCACTAGAACAGGCCTTGGTAGCTAAAATTGAAGTAAAGGATGAATGGATCATTGATTCTGGATGCTCACATCATATGACAAGAGACAAAGGTAAATTCTTGAACTTTCAAGAATATAATGGTGGCTTAGTAAGATTTGGAGATGACAAAGCTTGTCAGATCAAAGGTAAGGGTTCAATATCTCTTGATGGTAAGCATAACACTGACAATGTTTACTATGTTGAAGGTTTAAAGCATAATCTTTTGAGTGTTGGTCAATTAGTTGAGAAAGGATTTCAGTTACAATTTAAAAATGGAAAATGCAAAATCATGAACAGAACTAGTTTAGAAATTGCAACCGGTAATTAGACTAGAGGTAATATCTTTCATTTGAATAACAGTGAAAAGACATGCTTGATTGCACATATAGATGAAAGTTAGCTATGGCATAAGAGACTTTGTCATGTAAACTTTGATTGCATGGTAAAAATCAGTACTACTAAGGCAGTTAGAGATTTACCTAAAATTGTCAAACCTCACAATACAGTATGTAAGGAATGTCAATTTGGAAAACAAGTTAGAGCTAGTTTCAAAGGTATTCCAGAAAAATCCAATAATGCTCTTGATTTAATTCATACTGATTTATGTGGTCCAACTAGAACTAGAAGCTTACAAGGTGATAGATATTTCATGCTAATCATTGATGACTATTCTAGAATATGTTGGGTTACTTTTCTTAGAGAAAAATCAGAAGCACTTGGAAAGTTTAAACTGTTCAAAGCAATAGTTGAAAATGAAACTGGTAAGAAAATAAAATGTTTATGATCAGATCAAGGAGGAGAGTTTACATTGAAGGAATTTAATGCATTCTGTGAAGTGAATGGAATCAGAAGACAACTATCAGCACCTCAGACACCTCAGCAGAATGGAGTTGTTGAAAGGAAAAATAGAACTATCTTAGATGTAGCCAGAAGTATGTTATTAGAAGAAAATATACCACATGTATATTGGAGAGAGGCAGTAAGTACAGTAGTCTATACATTCAACAAAGTTCACATCAAAGGTGAAACCGGTAAGACCCCTCATGAACTATGGTTTGGTATTACTCCTACTCTTAAAATTTTTAGAATATTTGGAAGCAAATGTTACATTAGAAGAGATGAGTATATTGGAAAATTTGATCCTAGAAGTGATGAAGGAATAATTCTTGGTTATTCATCTAAGAGTAAAGCATATAGATGTTTTAACAAGAGATTGTAGAAAATTGTTGAGAGTACAAATGTAAATATTGATGAACAATTCAGAGGAACTTCAAGGTATATAGATTCTGAACCAATAATAGAAATTCTAACAAATGAACCTACACTGAATCCACTAGTACAGAGTGAAGATCCAGTTACACTGGTATCATCTGAAAGTTCCACTGTGACTGAGGAACAACAGCAAACAAAGACACCCCGGTATGTAAGATTGAATCATTCTGAAGATCAGATAATTGGAAACAAATACAAAGGAGTAATGACAAGAGGAATATTGAAAAATGAAGAGGTATGTCTTATCTCTCAAATTGAACCATCATCAATTAATGAGGCATGTGAAGATAAATATTGGACTAAAGCTATGGAAGAAGAATTAGAGAAAATTGAGAAAAATAACACTTGGACATTAGTTCCCCGGCCTAAAGATAAAAATGTAATTGGAACAAAATGGGTATTCAGAAACAAACTTAATGAAGATGGTAAGGTTATCAGAAATAAAGCCAAACTAGTGTGTAAGGGATATTCTCAAAAAGGAGTTGACTATAATGAAACCTTTGCACCGATAGCTATAATTGAGGTAGTTAGATTGTTTTTGGTCTTTTCAGCACATAAGAACTACAAAGTATAGCAAATGGATATTAAATGTGCATTTCTGAATGGAGATCTTGAGGAGGAAGTTTACATTAAACATCTTGATGGATTTTCTTTGACAGATGACAAAGATATGGTTTCCAGGTTAAAGAAAGCTTTGTATGGATTGAAGCAAGCTCCAAGAGCTTGGTATGCAAGATTGGATAAGTATCTTTTGAAAATTGGTTTTTCTAAAGGTAATGTTGATAGTAACTTATACTATAAAGTGACTAGTGATGACATCTTGGCTATAGAAGTTTTTGTTGATGATATATTCTTTGGAGGAGAAGATGGATTGTGTAAAGACTATTCTATTAAAATGCAGCAAGAATTCGAAATGTCTATGATTGGTGAAATAAGATTCTTTTTAGGATTGCAGATTTCATAGACTGACAAAGGTATATTCTTGAGTCAATCAAAATACTTAAAAAAGTTACTTAAGAAATTTGGGATGGAGAACTCTAAACTGGTAAGCACACCTATGACTACAAATGACAAACTATCTTTAAGAGATGAATCTACACCTGTTAATCCAACAAGGTACAAATCTATGACAGGAGGTTTACTATATTTAACACAAACAAGACCTGATATTATGAATGCAGTATGTATTGTTTCAAGATTTCAGAGTAATCCTAGAGAAAATCATGAATCAACAGTAAAAAGGATTTTTCGGTACTTACAAGGCACTACAAATCTTGGATTATGGTATCCTAGAGATGAAAACTTTGACCTATGTGCATACAAAAATACAAATTGGGCAGGAGATGTGGATAATAGAAAAAGCACCACCGGCGGAGCATTTTTTCTTGGAAGCAGATTAGTTTCTTGGTTGAGTAAGAAATAGAGTTGTACATCTTTATCAATAGCAGAATCAAAATATGTTGCAACAACAACTAACTGTACACAGGTACTTTGGCTTAAACAAATGTTAAAAGATTTAAAGGTAAAATGCAAGGAACCTATAACTATCTATTGTGACAACACAACAGCAATTGATATATCTAAGAATCTTGTATTACATAATAAAACAAAACATGTTTCCATCAAACTGAATTTTCTAAGGGAAAAAGTTGAAGCAAAAGAAAAAAAACTGGTTTATGTGAATACTAAAGAACAGCTTGCAGATATTTTTACTAAACCTTTGCCTAAGAAAACTTTTGAATATCTTAGAGAATAGCTTGGGGTCATACCCCCACCGGTAGATACTTAGAGAGTTGATGTATATCATCAACCGGCGGAATTAACAGAAATATTCTTACTCTAGCTTTGATGAGGAAGCTACTTCTCAGGGGGAGTAGCTGGTATATTGAAATTGGTTGGTATTTTGTCTATGGACCTGATTTTGTTGTAACTTTGGCATTTGATGTTAAAGGGGGAGTGATATCTATGGAAAAACACATTATCTTTTCAGAAGAGATTGGTACAGAAAAACATAAGGAAACTCATATTACTCTCAGGGGGAGAGATTATTACTTTAGGGAGATTGTTGGTTTTTTATATTTGGCATTTTCGTTTTGGCACTTTGATGGTTTTTCCATCTTGTGTTGCCATCAATGCCAAAGGGGGAGATTGTTGGTATTTTGGTATAATTTTGTCATTGATGTCAACACCTACTAAAACTCTAGCACTTTGGAGATCCAGTAACATTCACCGGCAAGCAAGTGACTTTTGCACAGTCACCGGTATATGGTACACCAGTAGGATATAATGATCACCGGCACTTGGAATGGCATGGAATACACTTGGTAATGTCAAAGACATTGTTTGGACATCTTATCTTGGAGAATTGTTTATTAGCATATTCATATTTGCATATTTGTTGTTATCGGCAAATAGGTCTAGGGTTACACCGGCAGGTTTATCTTTTCCAGATCAACACGACATGATATGGAGATGATTAATTATTGTTGTAAATGCATTAAGATGACATGCTCAATCAGTTATTGCATCGAATATTGTATTGTTTGTAAAATGTTTTTATTATAATATCTTGTAGAGCCGACCTACTAAAATTGGTCTTGGGTTATGGTATAAATGTAAGGTCTTAATTGTAAGATCAAATGTGGAATACGAAAAAGGATTTGTGTGGAGGTATATGCGAGATTAAGCAAAGCTATACACGCAGACATCATTTAAAGGTGAAGCTAGGTTTTTGTGAAAGCATATCAGAACAACACTGGTACTGAATCTAGTATATGAAGATGTTATTTTGAGTAGTACATTCTTATTGGATTTAACCATCCAACTGTAGTCAGTGTGACTCCCATTTGTGTTTGAGCAGTGAGCTCTAGGCACTTGGCCTTTCTACATGTGCAGACCCCATTTATGTACACTTACTATTTGCAGTAGTATCATATGATTGTGGGTAAGGTTTCCCACCATAGTTTTTCCCCTTACAAGGTTTCCACGTACAAATATTGGTGTTATGTGTTGTGGTTGACTTTGTCCTTGTGTTTCATGCATTAATCTTTACCGGTATTGCATTTATCTATTAAATCTATCCACCGATATAGCAGATTGTTTCACCAGTATTAAGCAATAAATTGATTAAGTTTTTTTTGGTTTAAAATTATTAGACAACTGATTCACCCCCCCCCCCCTCTTAGTTGCCTCTGGGACCTAACAATAGATGGTTTTTGTCCTAAGATACTCACCATACATATTTCTTTGAGTAGAAACAGGGCTTTTTGAAAGGCTACTTGTAGCTTGATAAAAGTGGTGACTCCCCCATCATAGGGATCATCTATATGTTATGTTCGTGCAAGACTTAGTATATCACATCCTTACCTGCTATGATGGGATTCATAAGGTATGTAGTACCAAAGTTGAATAAATATCAAGATGTGGGCTGAAATTATCACAACTAGCCATTTGACCTTAAGAATAAAGTGTGTTTGAAGTGTCTTCATTTTGTGTCAGACCAGTGATAAATTGAGCCAACTTTAGGATTTTGGAAAAACATACAAAAACATTTGAAAAGGGGTCAAAAAGTTCAAAGATTGGGTTGATTTAGACCCACACCTATTTGTGTCTTTTGAGGAAACATTATTGTGTTTGTGTGCTTGCTCTATTTTCTTGTCATAGAAAGTCAAAAACCAATTCAAAAACAAGTATTCATCCAACACAAATTTTCATCTAACATTTTACCAAAAAGCATCAAACAAAGTGCAAACAAGTTATCAAATTATATGACCATCCTTCACATTTTGAGAAAAATAAATCTTCATCAACATATCAATTTGAAGAAAAGACCATTGAGCTCAAAGGCTTTCATCAAAAGAAGGAGATTTTTCTATCTCAATAGACAAATTTTTGTCTCACATAGAGCCTTCTTTCATCATATGTGTCTATATCTTCAAGGAAAATCCAACGAGTTTGATAAAGAGCCTTTGAATAGCAGAGATTTTACTCAATATAGAGCTTTGAGTTATCATAAAAACAAAGGAGGTAGAATCAACCCTTCTTTCTTTCCAAATGTTTGCATTACATATAGCATAGCTCGAGAAGAACCACCAACCCCTAAGAGAGAAGAGGAAGAATTTATCCCATATATAACACAAAGTTTTTATTGAAGTTCCCATCCATTCTCACATTCATACATCATCAATCCATCTCAACTCTTGAAACAAAAAAAGGTCTTGTCCTAAGTTCTTTTCAGATATTGCTTAAATCAAAATAACACATCACTGTTTAGAGTGTCTCTACATCTAGGATAAACTCATCCTAAGAGGCATTTCTATGCAGGTTAAAACTAGTCTATGAGTGCATCCTCTCATTACTAGATAGCTTGGTTTGTAACACATCTTAGATCTTGCTATACCTTATCATATCAACATTGTTAACAATACAAAAAGCAATTCATAAAAGGAATTTGGTAACATCAAACATTTAGTGTTAGAGATCCATATGCTAAAGACTTCACAAAAAATTTATCTTTCATTCCATCACCAATTCATAATCACTTTCACCAAACTTCAAAAACAACTTTCAAACAAAATGGGTCACACCAGATCGAGAACTAGACAACTAGAGATCGAAGAAGAGGATGAAAATATCAATGAATTTCAAGAAGCCATTGAAGGAAATGCAAATGATAAAAATCCTACTACTCCCACTCCTGAAGCAATAGAAAGGGCACAACACAACCCCCTCTTCAATCGACTTTTTGATGAAATCCTCCAAAACAATGCAGAGGCTCATTTTTTTAGACTTGCTCAAGAGGGAGCCAAACTACCCTCTGATTTTGATACCGCACAAATACGGAAAACATCAGAACACTATAGTCATAATGAGGGTGGAAGAGGTTGAGATAACTTCATATATGACCTTAATCAAGGAAATCCTCCTCCTCCTCCTCCTAACAAAATAGACATGTTGAGGCAACAAGTCGAGAGTCTAGCCCAACAACTCCACAGTGGTGTGAAAACTATCCGGTTTTCACTTAATGATATGTGTCCCTATCCCTTTGATAGGAATCTACATATGCCACCTTTTCCATGAGGGTTTGAAACACCTAATTTTGAAAAGTATCGGGGAAGAGGAGACCCTAGAGATCATGTCAAGGAATTTCACTCAACTAGCCTAGAAGTAGCATATGAAGACACATATCTAATGCGCCTCTTTCCTCGGAGTTTGGGAGGGACAACCACACACTGGTTTTCCTGATTGCTAGACAGCATTAGAACATTCAAAGAACTAGTCCAAAAGTTCATCACATATTATTCACACAACATAGAACATGGTGTTACTATGGCAAATCTGTGCAATACCAAACAAAACCTAGGGGAGCTATTTTCAGCTTTCCTGCAATGGTGGAGACAACTATCTAGTAGACGTTCTCTTCATCTACCTGAATGAGAGCTAGTGGAAATATTTATTTCCAACTTGAACGATGAAATGGAATTCCACCTAGACATGAAGGGCACAGAGTTCTTTGATGACATGATCACCTAGGGATTAAAATGTGAACAAGCCCTTATCAAGATATATAATGAACCAAAAGATGGCCCTCGCCCACGTTTTAACAGTGATAAACCCAACTTTTGGAATAAGAACAAGAACATCATTAATGATGGGGTTGTAGATGCAAGGACCATCAAGAGTGCACAACCTGTGGTTTGATTTGCGGGGGGCAAAATCCCTCTCCTAAAAACAACACGGTTGCTCCTCCACAAAATCAAGGTCGCAATACACCACAAGAGGAACCTGTTATTACTTATTGAGTTGTCATTAGTTTTATGTCCAAAGTCATCCTATATACTCTAGTTAGTTAACACTACCGAAATATTTAGTCGGTAAGCACTAATACAGTCAGTTATAGAAGAAAGGAGTCACATAGTTAAGTATACACTGAGTTGTCTACCGATTAACGTTCTATGTCTACCAAGCAGCAAAGAAGGAATACCAAGTAATCTGAACCGAGTAGAAACGTGTTACCAGGTTCAATGAACCTGGACACATATGTGAAATGTGTTACAAAACTTGAGAAGATCTAACCGTTATCACATAGGAAATTGCACCTCAAGGTTTTGTATGATTTTGAGGAAGTTTATCCAATAAAATATTTTCTATGTTTATTCATTCAATGAATCATATTTGTAAGAGCGAAGCATGAACAGATCACCATCCAAGAGATCTATTTATACAGTATGATTTGAATATCAAATGAGGAGGAGAGACAATGTGTTGTGACTGCTAAGAATGACAGAGATATTCAGAGGTCGCCGAGAAAGTCTTCAAAGAACAGTTTATGGGACAAAGTAAACAGAAGGGTTTACCGAGTTAATTTATCAATTATCGAGGTATGCTATGAGCAAGGTAATGTCATATTGAGCACATGGAGTCTGCTATAACATTTCAGATGTAAAGTTGCAGATATATTGTAAATATTTTATTGAATCATTTGAGTTGTAATAGAAACCTTTAAAAGGGTAAAAGACTCTAACAAAGTCTATAAATTGTAAAGCCTTTAATCAAGTGCAGCATTCTGTTTGACAAGTTTATCTCCTTCTGCCATGGTGAGATGATGCATGACCAAATCAGGATCTAGACCAGGCATGTCTGCATATGACCATGCAAAGTTGATCTGATGCTTCTGGAAGAATTCTACAAACTTAGGTTGCTCTTCTGGAGTTAAAAGAGATGCCAGATGGATTTGGTGAGGAATCTTAGAGGTCCCCACATTGAATTCTTTTGTTTCCTCGATGAGGATCGTTGATCGTTCCTGATTGGTACTGGAGGGGAGGATGTCAAAACTTTCATCCCCAGGTGCCTCAGAGAGGTTTTCACCATTAGATAAGCTCTTTCTTTTTAATTTTTTGGGATCAAACAGTGTCATAGTGTGGTTTTCACTAGAAGATCCATGTTTTATTGTGATATTTTTGTAGCTGAAAGGTTTGGCATCCACCCCAAAGTATGTTGCACTATTAAGTTCGATGGTGAATCCATCTTTGTGATCCCCGCTTGGTATGTTATCTCGGAGTTCCAAAATGTCAATGATCACCTCATTTTTTTGGAATTGGTCAAGACATGGGGGATTAGGTTGGTTCCATTCAATGAGTTCAAGATGGATAATGAGCATTACCTCATTGATCAAGTTAAGTTCATGGGATGTGTCAGTGAGGGTTAAGACATTGTGGTGAAGGTCATTGATGGTACTCTCCCTATCAGAATCAGGCATAGGATGTAACGTAGGGTCTGTTGAAGGTGTTTCTAGTTTAGGAACCCAAGAGGTTTTAATCTATTCTTCTCTGTAAACAAGGATTTCTTTGCAAGGTGAAGGTGGTGATGTATCTTCCTCATTTGAAGTATTGAGATGTATGGAACAAAATTCCCACTCGTGTGATTTAGTTTCTAAGTCACTTTCCAATATCCGATTAGTATACCAAATTGGGATATCATTTGAGTTGAACACTACAGTTTTAATCGGATGATGTTCTTTTGGAGATGGAATGGCTGGTGCTATGGGGAGGATTATTGGTATCATGGAATCTAATACTAGGAGTATCGATGTTGTTGAATCTATTGTTTCTGATGAAATTATCAGTGTTGTTGATGTTGCTAGGGGTTCTGATATTGCTAATGGTGTTGTTGATGTGGTTGTTGTTGCTGATGGGGTTGTTGGTTTGATTGGTGGGATGATGGGTGATGTAGGTAATATTATTAGTGTGAGTAGTGTTGTGGATGGTATTGATAGAATTCTCAGCCTTGTTGGGGCAGTTGGTGCGGTTCTTGGTGTTGCTGATATAATCAAGGGTGGCCTTTTTAGAGTATTAGGCTGATATAGAGGTTTGCTAGGTTTCCCTTTAAATTTGAGCTTAGGAAGAACCTCCTTTTGAAAACCTAATCCAGTGTTATCTTTGAGCTTTAATTTAGGCTACAACGGCTCATGTCGTCCTTGCTTGCAAGGTCCCAAATCACTCTGACCATCATAGCCCATTCTTTGCATAATGGTAAGACCTTTTCCATATTGATCTATAGGAAGCTTAGCCTGTGGGATTTTCATGGTGATAGGGTCTTTATAGATCCATGCTGCTAGGTCCTCATCTTTGGTCTCCTCTTCCTAACTTTTTCCAAGGATAAAAGGTGCCAAAGTGCATGTTGGCTTGACTAGTGGTGGTTGAAGTAACCTTTGAGGTTTTCCATAAGTTCTAGGGGAAGTGGGTAATTGCCCAACACAAAAGAGTTGGCTTAGATTATACTCCCCCGGTCCTTCCTCTGCCATTTTCATTCTCAGCTTCTCTTACTTTGGTACAGTGGTATTTGAACTGGAAAGAGAGGCTGGACTAACATATGATATGGATGGGATAGCTTCTCTATTGTTAGGAATGGTAATCTCTGGTTGATGGTTAATATTGTTACAATATGCAAATGGATTTGCATCACCCAGGATTGTAATTTCTACACTGTTATGAGGAAACTTGATACATTGATGATAGGTGGATGGAATGGCTTGCATGGCATGTATCCAAGGTCTTCTTAACAACATATTATATGGTAGAGGAAGGTCAAAAACTTGACATATGATGTGTTTCACCACTGGGCCCACTCGGATTGGTAATACAACTACTCCTTTGGAGGAATGCTCTGCATCATCAGAGGCTTTTATGGCTATCTTTTTGCAAGGTCCACTGATTCTATTGCATATCCCAATGTTGTGACCAACTGTAATGTACATATATTCAGGCCTGCTCCATTGTCAATCAAGACAACAAAGGCCTTGGAAGAGGTACATGAAGGAATTTGTGGGACTCACTCAAGCAGTCCTTCCTTAGCAAAGAAGATCATGTGTGCTGGATACTATTGGCCATCCATGGAAAAAGACTCCTACTATTTTGTCAGAAAATACAAGAAATGCCAAGTTCACAGAGACCTGATACATGCATTGGCATAGGAATTGCAACCAATCACAACACCATGGCCCTTTTGTCAATGGGGACTTGACCTTGTGGGTAAAATCCATCCATCTTCATCCAATGACCACAAATTTATCATTACTGCCACTAAATACTTCACAAAGTGGATCAAAGCCATTCCACTTACCCAAGTCACCGGCAAGCAAATCGCCTTATTTATCCTTAATTACATCATCTGCCGGTATGGTGTACCCATGTCCATCATCACAGATAATAGACTTCCTTTCAAAAATTAGGATGTCTATGAGCTCTGTGAGAAGTTTCACATCTAGCACCGCTTTTCCACTCCCTATTACCCATAAGGCAATGGTCAAGCCGAAGCATCAAATAAGAACCTATTGAGAATCCTCAAGAAGATAGTCAATGATGTTGTTCATGATTGGCACGTTCAATTAAATCCAGCACTATGGGCGTATCGAACTAGCATTCAAACCCCTATAGGTGCAACTCCCTACTCACTGGTCTATGGCGCAAAATCCATTCTTCCTATTGAGGTTGGGATACCATCTCTATGAGTTTCCTTGCATAATCTGATAGATGATGAAGCATATTGAGTCTCCTGTCTTCAAGACTTGGAACTGCTTGATGAAAGGTGACAAGATGCATACAACCACATCAAAGCCTATCAGTAGCACATGAGCAGAAGCTATAATCATCAAGTTAAACCTCATACATTTGAGGTAGGTGATCTCATTCTTAGAGAGAATCCTCGTAACCAACCAAATAAAGAACATCAAGGAAAGTTTGAATCAAACTGGTTGGGTCCATATGTTATCACTGTTGTATTTGGGTATGGGGCATATCAGTTGGCTACTTCAGAAGGAGAACCGCTAGCAGATCCGATCAGTAGAATGTAACTCAAATGGTTTCATACATAAGTTGTATAGAGCATCAGGCTCCAATACATACCAGAAAAATACCAAAAACATTCAAATAAATGTAGTGAAGAAAATACAAAAAAATCAAAATAGTAAAGAAAAATCATGCATCCAAACGGTGAACAACCACTCTGGTGGCACCTTGGATAAGTGCGATGGTGAAAACCTGGCAAACAGGCGCCACTCATAAAGGCTATGGCTCCATTGTCTTTTAGACTTGTTGTGATCACATCCATTTCATCCATTCCTCCAGTTGTGTGAGCTATAACTTATTATTGATCTGCAATCAAGGATAGCCCTACATGTGTCTCGCATCCTGATTTTTCATAGTGCTATCTAAAACTGGGGGCAATGCTCTTAAACTATTGATGGAAGTGGATTCTTCAATACTTGTGATTCATTAAGTTCTTCATTCAAAACTGACTCAAAAATACCAAAAACATCCAAAACACTCACAAAAGCCAAAAACATCATAAAACATCAAAAATCAATCAAAAACATGGCAAACGCATAAAAACCATTGTACATACGCATCGCAAATAGACAAACAAACAAACATTTTGAGCTACTCAAATGATGATCACTTATCAAATCAACCAAACAATCAACACAGGTACACACAATTGTCTTAACAAGGATGCATCCTTCCTTACCAAAACAAAGACAAAGGTAACATTTTCTTTTTCTTTGACAAGAAAATTTTGTTTAAGCTATCAAGTACTTGATCAGTTTGATAAGTTATTTATTCATTTATATCAGGTTCCTATGCTACTCTGGGATATCCACAAGTGATTAGAGTAGTCAGGATGGTTCCTAAGTATCATTTTGTTTTATTGTCTGTGAATTGTTCCAATGAAGTTCTAGGGTATGTACTAATGGTGACTATGTGGGAAGTTCACTAAGCTATGTGATCATATGCAAAAATCTAGTCATGGATCACTATGGCTTACTAACTATAGTGTATACCTTGACCATCTGCACATGAACCAGAATGGAGGGTCCTTCATTTTTTTATCTATACTGCTTGCTTACAAGTACAATGCTCCAAACTTGGTTCCTATTGCCTCATCCAAGATTGATACTATCATTCTCAATGATGAAAATAAAAAAACTATGGATCGTCATTTCATCTCTTTTGTTATATTGCATTTTATTGCATATCACCCATCCATTTGATCATTCATTATTTATATTTATATTTTTATATGAAAGTGTGAACAAGTTTGAATATGAGAAATTATTTAATATGAATTGGTCTTAGATACAATCATGACGGAGTTCTCTGATACATCATCAGTGCATCATACAATTTCTCACCAACTTGCATTCATCTATCCTAAACGCATGGTATCGTCATTCCACTACATTTAGTTGCATTTAAATGCATTGAGTTCATTATTATTTACTTGCATGAAGGTTCATTACATCCAATTATAGATATTCACTCATGTGCATCTGATATCATTTAGTTGCATTCATTATTATTTACTTACATTATCATCCATTATCATTTCATCATTGCAAATAAGGACATTTAGATTCATTTTATAAATTTCCAATCATTTTATTTACTTCCATTATTAGACATCAACGTGATTCATTTAGTCATCTAGTTACAGTTAGTTGTATTTTACATCATTCATCATCATTTAAGTTTGTTTAAAGTACATTCATTTCGATTCATTTAGTTTCATTCATGTGCATTTATTTATCTATTAGTTAAGTACATTCATTTAGCTTCATTTAGATGCATTCATTTGCATTCATTTATCTTTTAGTCAAGTAAATTCATCTTTACAATCCAATATATTCTTATACTCATTCATTTCATTATCATCTTAAAATTTCATCTGGATTCATTAAGATGCATTCATTATCCTTTTAATTGCATTAAGGTGCAGTTATTCATTATCCCTTAGTTGCATTTATTTGCATTATCATTTCACTTTCATTTATCACTTAGTCATATTTTAAGTCATTTAGAATCATCAACATAAACATTTGTCTCAACATTTGTTTATTCATTTTAACAAGTGCATTCATTTAGAAATCATCACATAAACATTTGTATTCTACATTTGTTTATCCATTTGTCATGCATTTTTAACCATCCATGAACATTTACATAAACCATTCGATTCATTACATTTTTATCTTACAAACACACAACTGCATATCATCATTTCATCAACATAAACACACGTACTATCTATCTCATAGTCAACATCATTCATTTATCATTATGCATACATTGTCATCATGATATTACATACATAAAAAGACCTCTGTACATGTACACGTAGGGCTGATCTACTGCCCTGAATCTCAGACACGCCAGTGGTGTAACTGGTAGGTGCTCCCATGCCCAGATGTGTATCAAAGTAATGCCAACCCCCAGAGAGCTCGTATCCCGGTATACCACCTCATGCAGCTCCCTATATAGGTGTGACAGCACACATGGTCCCCATGCATAGCGGGTCCCATCTATCACCATGCACTCAATCACCTGGCCCTAACCCACGACCAGTCCATGTGATCATCGATCGGGGCACAACAAACCCCTGACAATGCCTAATAAAATTGCTGGTAATGGATCATATAAAGCCGCTATCTCCTCCTATGCAATCGAGCCATCATGAATGTAGACATCCTCATCGAATATCCATTGTACCACTATTGTACCCAATCCTCAGTCATACATCACCAGATACCCCCGAATAGTGATATGCAAAATCTGCCACACATCCTTCAGCATAATAGTCATCTCTCCCATTGATATATGGAATGTGCAGGTCTCACTGTGCTACCACTCGGCTAATTCTGTTAATAGTCTACAATTTATCTGAATCACAGGCAGATACATCATGTCATATAATCCAGTCGTCGTGACACAATCAATCTTTGCCTCAGTCAGCTGATATTGCAGTTGTTGCGTGGTCGGATGCCGCTCCCGCATCTGAAGCACGGGAAGATCCTCCTACACACACACATCAACATCATCATCAGTTGTTTTATTTCAAACTTTCTTAAGTTTAAAACTAGACTATCAACAGATACTTTGATCAAGTATCTTCGGGTCTCAACAAGTAAGCAATCATGGCAAACCTAGACTACAATAGACATTTATCATAATGACCTAGTCTCAATGGGGCTTCTATGATTCAAAATAACTTATCCATCCATCCACCCAACACTGGCATCAGGAGATTATTTTTCTAACACTGGGGCATCTATTTTTCGAACAATAATGCTATTCTGCTGACAATTGCGCTAAAACAACTACACAATAGCGTTAAAAAAATAAAAGCTCTACAAGACTTACACAAATGTGCCATAACATGGCGATAGCACTACAACATTAACTTGATCGCGTTAATACTACTACACCAATGTGCTACAATAGGCCGATAGCGCTAAAAACACTATACAATAGTGCTATAGTAGCACAAAAGCGCTATTTTAGCTGACAACCGCGCTAAAACATAGTTTTAGTGCTATTGTCTTAGTTGGACTTGGACGCTTACAAAAACGTATCAAAAATGCATGAAAAACAAAAATTCAAATTTGCGTACCACTGGTTCATAGTCATTTGGCCATTGGAATCGACAAACCCGCTCTAGCTGATGATTTGCTATCGGTACCGGCATCCTGACTATTGCTCGCTCTTTCACAAAAGTCACTATCAGAGCTCTGAATCGCTATGGAGATGGATGCAAATGACCCAGTTTTTACCCCTTCACCCCCATATATACCCTCAGCCTTAAAACCTAATTTTCCCCCACTCACCGCCATGGTCCCCGTGAACTTCCAGCACCTCTCATTTCTCCATTTTAATTCCGATTTCTTCCATTCTTTCACCATTATTGTTATTTTCTTCTCTTCTACCTCCCCGCCAATTCTCGTTCTTTTTCGAGAGATTGCCCAATTTTTTGAAAAAAAATTGGCCCATCTCTTGAGGGGGCATACTACCCATTATATTAACATTTATGGGGCATATTTCTTCACACCTATTTTTCTTTCTTTGAAACGACGCGATAAAATGCACTGTCTCAAAGAGGGGCAAATGTAGTCACATAAATCTGTCATTTAATTAAATGAATATTTACTATTTATTTGATTAAAAAGCCACTAGCCAACAGTCAATTAAATTAACATTTAATTAATTCATCTTCAATCCTTCTCCTATTAATTAAATAAATTATTCAATTTATTGAAATTAATTCATTAAAACAAATTCACAATCAATTAAATGAATAAATCTTATTTATTTTATTTCAACCCCTTTCCTCTTTTAAATAAATAATTAAAACATTTATTTAAATCATTAAATCCCCCCCACTTGCATTCTCCTACAAATGAAAGTTGCAACCATAATTGAAATAAATTAATTTTATTTTAATTAAAATTCTATTTTCCCTCACCCACCAAACCCACTTGCAATCCTAAATCCCATTCTAGACCCTTCTAAACCACTTTCTAATCATTCCTAATTAGCCTAATCCATCCCCTAAATATTGTCACATTCCTAAGCAACTTGAAGTCACTTCTCAAAGCCTTCAAAGTCTTTGAAAAGCATTTAATGCTTTATGTGTTCAATAAGCTAACCCCTAAAGTCTTCCAAACCATTAATGGCTCTTACATGACCATTAATGGCTCTTACATAGCTGTTTATGGTTAAATCCACTTGCCCCCATGGTTAGAAACTTTACCTCTAACTCAACCCTCATTTAACCCACGGGTCTCTTCAAGCATTTATTGCTTTGACCATGGTTATCCTCACTAACTCTTGCACAAGAGTTTATTCATTTGATAAAGGTATTATTTATTGGATAATGGCTTTATTCTTTCAACTCAACATTAACCTTACCTCTCAAGTTAACCCTCAAGTCATGTCAAGCATTTAATGCTTATTCCCTCTCCTCTCAACCCATCTCATGTTGACATTTGTCATCCTAAGATTGGATTGAAAGCCCTCACATGGATCATAAACCCATCAATCCTAGCCCTTACTCAATCTCAACCATCCATTGCTCCATTTTACCTATAAATAGAGTTCATTTCCTCATAATCCAGATCCTGAAATCTTGTATGCATCTAAATTATAGTGAAATTTAGAGAGCATTTAGCATAATCATCTACATTTGTCTTTTGGGGATAAAATTAATATTAGATAATTAGATAATATCTTATTTTAGCTTGTTCACATTTTCATTTTCATAAGTCTTCATTCTACAATATTCAATCTCCATAAGACATCCAGAATAGTGCAAAAACCTACAGAGAGCTACACTCATTTGGGAACTTGGAGAGGAGAGGAACAAGGGAGGATAAGCTACAAGCATGGTGGAGGGCATTTTGAGATGCCTTATTGCATTTCTTATATTTGTCAAGCTTTCTATTTTATGTCTTGTGTGTCTCTTGATATGCTTGCTTAGGATAGTGTTTGATTTGTGATTTCTAACATTAACACTCGATTTGTTGCTTGTTTGTTGTGTTTGTCTTGACAATATCCCAACCATCCTTTTTGCAGAGCATCAATATGTAATCATGCTAGGTTAGATTAATGAACTTTATGTGATTGTGTGAAAGGAATTAATGATAGTAAGGTAGATTGCATTTAGAATAGATAGATTAGAATGATCCTACATATGTGCATGGAAGAAATAGTTGATAATATAAGCAGTGTGTATTGGATTAGTTGTAATTATGATGTTGATGCTTATGATAAGTAGTATAAGTAATGACATTTATTTGCCCTAGGGAAGTTAGATGTTAATGATGTAATTGTGTTTTATTTCTGCTTGCGTATCATGATTGGTGATTATGTCTATGATGAGTAATTGTATATCGTGTTAATGGGTGTTAGATGCACATGAGTAGTTAGTTGATTATGTTGCATTAGTTTATGTGATGTTTAAAAAAAAATTGTTATCTCTACTTTGCATGATAGTTAGTTTATTTCTCTAGGGTATTTTGGCGGGCATTACAAAATGCTTATGGAAGTTCAAGGATCATCCTATCAATCATGCCCACCCCAACCCACTTACCAAATTAATCCCATAACCTCCAATCCATCTACTATATATTCCTCCATTCCACCTCAACACATTATATCCAATCCAAATCGATCTCAGATTCCTTATCCTTCCTCTACCTTTGACAATGGAAATCCTCATTATCCCTCATCCAACACCCAATCCAATCCACAATATGAAACCCAACCCCACAGCACTATCTCCATTCTTTCTCAAGAATCCCATCGAGAGTACACCCCACTTCTTGAGCCCATAGAGGTGGTATTCAAAAAACTAATCCAAGCAAATGCATTGGTATTTCCTATGACCCGTCCCTTTGATGAAAATCCCAAAACCTCAATGGTACAATGAAAATGAGTATTGTGATTACCATTGTATCCAATGTCATGCCTCTATAAAGTGTATGAGGTTAAAAAATTATATTCAAGACCTCATTGACAAGGGTGACATTGGAATTACCCTCAAGAACACCAACACATCTAACACCCCACCTCCAAACAATGTTGTCCAATATCTTCAAGTCATACATCCACCTCCATCCCCTCCAAACTAAGAAGAATCTCAATCCCCTAATCTTCATGAATCTACCATCCCTTCACCCACCCACATTGAAGAATCCATATCCTCCTCCATCACACCATCCCCATAACCCCAAACATGTCAAGAGCCTATTCCAAAGCATGCTAATAGATTCCTCTCCATTGCAAGATCAAAACATCATTCCATCTCATTATCTCATTCCATCTCAAAATCCAAGTCTACCCTTCGCTCCATCCCATGATCCCCTTCCATCTCAAGATCCAATTATCCCTCCTAATCCCCTTCGAATTCCCATTCCTAATCAAGAGCAAGACATCCCTTTTATCCAATACAATGATTCCCCTCCCTGTCAAGATCAAGTCACTCCATATCATAATCCCATTAAATTTCAATAATTAAATATCCCCTCCATCCCATTGCATGATCCCCTTCCATCTCAAGTTCCAATAATTTCTCTCACTCCACCACATGATCCTATCCCAAGTCAATCTCAAAATATTCCTCCATTGCCATTTCAATATCCCAATCCCTCTCACAATCCTAATATCCATCCTAATCCACCGCATGATCCCAATCCTACAAAATATTCCAACCTCCCTATCCAAGCTATCCATGACTCCCATACCTATCAACTTGCCTCTTCCACCTTTATCCAATGTGGTTTCCTCCAAGAGCTTACAACTCATTCCACCTCCCATCCCCCTAAAAATGGACTTGCATCTTGTTTCCAAAATAATAAGTATCCTATTGGAAAAATAATTTGAGAAAAAATGAATTATCAAGGAAAAGGGTTAGGCCTTCATGAACAAGATGTCTTGGAACCCCTTCAAGTACAAGAAAATGAAAGATCATATGGCCTCGGCTATAGATCTCATACTCAAGATGTCGTTATATCTTCCATCCCTCCTAAATCCAAAATCTCTTCATATAAATCAAAATCACACCATCCCCCATCTTCCACACCCATTTTGGGCCCTTACATTTAAAAGTCTATTCCTTCCTCATTCACATCCATTTTTGGTGCTTATGCTCCAAATCTCAACCCTCCACCCCTTAAATCCATATTGGGTCCTTGCATCCCTCCATCCACCACTGCATCATGTCAAATGATCTTTAAGAACAATCAACAAAGGCACACATCCTTGACTCCCTTCCCACAATATCCTTCTACCATATCATCCATAAAATATCTAATTCATTTCTCCTCATGAACCCATGTCATTGCTATTGGAAGCAATTTGTATGCCAAATGCATAAAGCCAGAAATCCACAAAAATCCAAGGATCAACATTTCCCCTCAAAAATACATGATCAAGAAAAGAAATATATGAACCAAAAGAAAGAAAAATAAAAAAGGCCACAAAGGCCCACAAAGAAAACATCAAAAACTATGTGGATTCCCAAGTAGCTCATAGAATAAATGCACCTCAAAGAAAAATACAAATTGGCATCCAACCTTGTTAATCCAAAGGCTCCCTCCACTCATAAGTCCTCCAATCCTCCATCTAACAATCCTCCATCTCCAAAATCCATTTTGGTTCCTTATGTCCCATAATACACAATCTCACTTCCAATGTTCTCTTTATCTATTTTGGGTCCTCATGTCCCAATATCCACATTTGATCCTCCATCTAATTCAAAAACCCCTCTTCAATAGCTCCACCCCTCTTCAAGGTGTGTGTCAATAATGATCTTCCCAACATCCCCATCCATTTATCCACAAGTCTTTCACAACCCCATCCATTATGAAACATCTGTTCTCCATAATCCCATTTCTTTAGTCCAAAATTTTTCATAAATCCTTATCCCCCTCCATCTTACATCCATTCCATCTCCTCATCTATTTCTACCAACATCTATGAACATACCTCCAGCTATCTTGGTTGAATATAGCACATCTTTAAGGGATACATTTAATGGCACTAGATGCTTGAGTCCTACCTCCATCTCCCTTTCATGCATCTCCACATATCCTGATCCTTATCCATTCAAAATTTTGAAAACAGAAAAGAAAAAAGTAAAAGAGTAAAAGAGTAAAGAGAAAAAATCTATCCAAAGGAGAAAACCACGTCTTGTGGTGCCTTGGGTAAGTATGATGATGAAAACTTGGTAAAAAAATGCCATGCATAATCCCCTCATCCTCTTGCACTCTACACTTGGGGCAAGCTTCATCCATGCCATCCTACCATCCACATCCCATAATATCTCTTATCCTCTATTTGCATCCTATCTAAACCAATCCTCCTTTCCTATCCTATCCATATCCTCCATCCCATATTCCTCATCCTATATAAACCCATTCTTCCTATCTTTGATCTTGATCATGCTAGAGTAAAAATAATGTCCATGCATGCTTTGGAAAAAACAAGCCTTAATTCCTCCCCCAATCCATAATCTCAATCTTCCATTCTTAATTGAACCACCTCTAATGCGGGGCATTTTACTCTTTTGAACCAAATTCCTTGGGTCTCCATCCTGCTATCCTCCATCCTTTAGTCTTACATATCCTATTTATATCTATCCATCTCATGAGTCCTCCATATCCTATCCAAGCAATCTCTCCATCCCTCCATCCTTTTACCAAGCTTTGGTTCTCCCTTGCCATTGGTCCCAATCCATTTATCCTCTTTCCATAATCCGATTCCTTAATCTCCAATCCAATCCTATCATATTCGATCATCAATCCAATCCAATCCTATCATAGACAATCATATCATATCCAATTTATTTATGATCCCCATCAAGTTGATATTTCTCATCAATTTGAGCTTTCCCCAACCATTTGAGCTTATATCAACTTGTGTGTAATCCAGCCACCTATCCACAATGTTTTAACCAAATCCAAGCAGATATTCTCTTGACTAGCATCTCTCTCAATCAACTTATCTATTTCCTACCATCAACCAATCCCATCATCATGCCCATCAAGATGAATCCTTCCCATGCTTGGTAGCTTATCCAAATCTATGTTCTACTCTTGGCAAGAGATGTGTGTTGGCCAAATGAGTCATTTTCTTGATTGATCTTTTCACTTTGATTTTTTACTTTTTATTTTTTTGTCTTAGGACTATACTTGTTCATGGCTACCTTAATCTTTCTACATCTTTGTATGTCTGGGTTGGTGTACATTGGGGCATATTTTTTGTCATTTGGCATGTTTGATGGTTTCTCGTGTCAGATCCAACAAGTATTGCATTCACTTTGAGTATGTTGGTATAGTTGTGTGGCCCACTCTTTGCATATTCCAATCAAGTCCCCGTAAAGGACTTGAATGCATGAGGATGTCATCCAAGTCATCTACCTCATATATCCAATCATAGTGACATGTGCGCTTGCATATATTGAGATAACCTATTGTCGAGACTCTAGTCCATGCATGGGATATTCATTACATTTTGATTCCTATAATCAGTGATGTCAATAATCCTTTGTAAAATGAAACCTAGGATTGCTCTTCACATAATGCATAACAACAATCCCATCCTCATCATCCTTCCAATCACCCCATCATATCCTCTATCATTCCATCTCCCATTTTATACTACAGCTTCAATTTATTAGCCTTCCCTATCCCTCTCATTTTCCCTTCTATCCTATAGTCTTATCTATTTCAAGAGCACACCCATATTATTGGAACTTGCATGTCCTCTCGAGGGAGGATACCACGCCTTCCTCATCATCCTTCATCAACCAACCAATGATTAGAGCATCATGCTACTAGTCCTTATCTTATTCTATCCACTATGTTTTAATATTCTTTGATATAACATCACTTCATGTTGCTATCTCAAAGAGGGGAAAAATGTAGACACATAAATTGATTAAATTAATATTTAATTAATTATCCTTTTATTACATGATTAATTTAATTGATCATATTATCCTATTATTACCCGTAAATTAATTAAATCATATTTAATTAATGACTCCTTTACATTTCTCCTAAAGTTTGATTTATTTCAATAAATCAAACTCTGCCTTAGAGAACAGTCCAATTCTATTCCTAATCCCAATTAGCCAAATTAATTCATAATTAACTAAGCTAATTTTGTGATTCCTACAAACCCAACTTTTAATCCCCTTATTAAGCTAATTAACCCAAAGCCTAATCCCTGTTAGTATTTATTCTATTTTTAAATACTATACACCTACCTAAGAAATCTCACCTATCCACCTCACCTTTGACCAAGGGGTGCTCACACGTGTGAAAATTTCTCTTCCCCATGGAGCCACCCTACACCTTTCCATTTCAATCAATATGTCATAACCCCCCTTTCTATATCCCTTACACTTTTCCACAAGTGTTTCCACTTGTCAACTTCATGGACTTCCTAAGGTTTTCTCACACACGTGTGAGCACACCTTCCCCTTTTCCCTATCACAGTTATTCTTCCCAAGATGTGATCACACATGTGTAAGCACACCTTCCTCTCTTGTTCAATCTGAGCCCTTTGTCATCCTTTTGTTCTTTATCGTTCATTTCCAATCTCCAAACTCTATAACTTGAAGCCTTCACCCATATTAAATCATCTGCTTTTCTATGCACTCTTATGCTAGCCATTTATCCATAATCATTACATCCTTATGTAGTCACTTTGACATCATAATCACTTCCATAGCATCCTCACCATGTCCAAATCATCATCCACGCAACTTTATGTTTTTATGCAAATGTGAGCAATCCACATTTAACTCCATCTATCTCTCCCACTCTTCATTAGTCAATCTTGAAGTAAACAAGATCATGAAGATGAGGAGAACAAGGAAGACTAATGGCAAGGGTAGCATCATGAGGGAGTATAGTTTTTTTTCTCATTCATTTTTTAATAATGCTTAAATATTTTTTGATATTGCTATTAAAATGGTTTGATTTATGTTGAGTACTAATCCTACTAACCATTTTATGAGCTACACTAGTATGTGATTATATCAAGTTATTGAATAACTAGTTAAGAAAAATAAATAAAGGATATTGTAAGGTGAATTTTGTGCCTTGCACTCATGTCATACCCCATTTTGGTTGCCCAAAATGGAGACCCCCCCCCCCCCTTTGTTTTCCTCATTTCCCTTTTTCTTTATAGTCTCTTTTATTTGCCTCCCTTTGTGTTTTAAGGTTTGTTTTTCTTGTTTCTTCTCTTTCTTTTGTCTCTATTGGGGTTTTAGTGTTTACTTTTCAACAATGTCTTCCACATTGGGTCCAATCTATGTATCTATTATATTCTAAACTTTGAAACTTTGGGCAATCCTTGATATTTGCATTTTGTGGTTAGGGCAAGCTTGTCTACCTTATGTTTGTTTCCTTTAATTTTGACTTGTGAAGTTTCTTTTGGAATTTCAGGAGCAATTTTCTCATCCTGAATATCGAAGGAACCTACAAGGTCATAAGGTATGATTAGAAAGCAACAAGAGCCATTTGAATCCCCTAAACTTTTTTTTTTTTTTCAATTTTTCCCTCAGTTTTTGGCTTCAAAAGGATACAGGGATTGGGGATTAGGATCTCAAGAAAACAAGGACTCTAGGGATTTGATCAAAATTTCCTAATAGGATCTGAAGTCCCACAAGGATATTTGTGTTTCAGTGTTGTGGTCATTCGAGTATCAAGCATTCAGAGGGTTAAAGGTTTTGATGATCCCTTCAGGAACCATTGTCCCATAGGTATGTTAGTATTTTGACCTCAAATGTCATGTCATTGAAATTTTTATGTAACTTTAGATATAATTCTTCCATCCTCACATAACCCAATGTCTTGTAGGGATGAGCTTGTTGAATGTTTACCTTTCACAAGTTGTGGGTCTATGGGCGAATTGAGTTTTGAAGATTTTGGGGAAAGGATCCATTTGAGACTTGAAGTCCCAATTGAACATTCAAAGGAAATGATGCAAGGTTTGTGCTTATATTACTTTGAGTCTAAGAGCCCATAGGGAAAGAAAAATTCTAAATTGGATCCAAAGAATTTTATTATCAACCTTCAATACTTAGAAAAATTTTAGGAAAGACTCGATCAGGACTAGTTGTCAATAGCAGATCAAAAGGGAAGTATGGGGCCTAAAACTTCTATTAAAAATATTTCTCTCTTTGAGTAAAGTTTATCTAGAAATCTAGAGACCAAGGGCACCAAGGAATCACAAGGCCCCATTTGTTAAGTTCTAATTTAACTTAACCCTAAGCCAAACCTAATAAGTAGAATCAAAAAATTGAAAGGAAAGACAATGACAACAAAACAAAAAGGAAAAATGAAAAACACAAATTAAAGGAACCAAGAAAGAGACTTATTGTAGTCTTAAGATTTATTGAACACAAGAAAGAAGACATCACATGCACATAGACATGTGCAATGGCCAAAGGTAGAAACCATGGCACTACAATACTTTGACAAAGTTCAAATTTAGAGTGTACATATGTTGGAGGCTCAATATATTTTATAAGTTTGAATCTCAATAGTGAAGTGTTCAAATTATCACTTAGGATTGATAAAATACCTCTTTTTCAATTTGGAAGGGTTGCCATTAAATGCAGTTGGTGAGGTCGAAGGAATGGAAGAAAAATCTAAGTGTTGGAAAAATATGACACATCCACTATCAATTCAAAATCCCAAAATCCAAAGAAGCAACAGAGTATAGGAACAAGAGCTCAAGATTGATGAGAACACTTTGACAAAATCCTAGTGTGCTCATAGGACTTGGAGTCCTGACAAACCAAAAAAAGGGGCAAAGAAGGGAACTTTAGCCAAAACAAATATCTTAGGATAAAATACCAAGATCTTTCTAAGACCCAAAGTCCCAAAAAGTAAAGAAAGAAAAAAGGAAAGACCACGAGGATGGGACCATTGGCTAACTAAGGATATTAGGAAAAACTCCTTAGATCCCTTGAAGTCCCGAACTTCTAAAGGACCAATGAAAAAAACCGAGAAAAGAAGAGAAAAAGGAAAAATAAAGAAAAAGGAATAAAGGAAGAGAAAGGAAAAGAGAGAGAAAGGGGGTCCCCATTTTAGCCTATTAAAATATGGGGTGAGTGCAGGGCTTAACATATAGGATTAGAAGTGCTCATGTGTTTCAATTTGTTGTAGTTTTTATTGCAACTATGTATAGTATTTTTTATTTTTATTATAATAATTATCAGCATTCCCATGAGTTGAAGTATCCATCTTTCAAGTGAGATTTTATTTGGCAAGTTCGGGTGGAATACCCAATGTGTATGGTTGTAGTTGGTATTATATTTTGAGGTTGTTATTCTAGATTAATTATTTTTCTTATGTATTAAATTTTCTATTGTTTCCATCGTCATAGGTCAATTCTATTTTTGTAGCTTTCTTTTGTTCTTATGGATGAAGTTTGGCAATTATTATTAAAATACATAATGCACATTTCACTCGATTCTTGTAGAAGTTTTTATTTATGTTTCTAATTTCATTTCTAGTTGGATTATTACATCCATGACCTTTAGTAAAAAATCCCACCTACCCCTATTGTAGGCTTTCATGAGATCAAGTTTCAGAAGTAAACCTTTCTTCTTATTTATGAACAAAGAGTGTATAACCTCATTAATGATTATAATGGAATCTAGAATTTACCATCCTTTGACAAACCCACTTTGTTGAGTTAAAATCATCTTGTGAAGAAACATCTGTAACCTAGATTATTTATTCTAAAAAAGATTTTATAAATTGAATTACAAATTTTAATAAGACAAAAGTAGAATTAGCTCCTAATTTTTTTGGAATAAAGACAATGAAAAAAAAATTTAGAATACTACAAAATAAATTATTGTGTTTCAACAACAACGTCCTTTGCTAAGATATCCCAATACAAGTGAAAAAAGAAGAGGGAAACCATTCGAGTGTTAAAGCTTGGTTTCCTTTAAAAAAAATATTGCAACTCTAATCCCCTCCTTCGAAAAGACTTTTTGTAGCTGAATATTATCTACTCATTTAAGACTCTAATAATCTCCTCCATGTTTCATATTTCTAATTTCAAGTTTGTTGTGGCTTGACAATTACAAGATATATATATAAATCTATAGCCACATTACCAATTTCAGCTTCCTTGGTGATTCTAATTCCATTCAGCTATATTTCTTTAATTCTATTAGAAGACCTCTTTTTTTAAAGTAGATAGGTTTAAAGTTTTAGTATTTTAATCTTTTCTTTTCAACCACACAAATCTTGACCTTTGCCTCTAGAAGTATTATTCCTTAGAAATGATCAAATGAAGATAAAAAAGGAGAGCATTCTCTTGATTTAACAAATCATCAAACAAACCCCTTTTTGAATATCCTTCTGAATTAAGTCCAATTTACTCTTTATTTATTCTTTTATCTAAAAGATGTGACCTAAAAATTTCCTATTTCATTTTCAAATTTGAGATTTAAAATTAGACAAGTTTTTGGCTACCATGTGCATAATTTCTCCATGACAAATGGATTATTTAGTCTTTTTAATATTCTATAACAATTTATAGGGAGAGACAAGAGCCACATCTAGCCCTAAGGTGATGGTTTTCTCTATCACAATAGAGGAGACTCCATTCAGGGAACATTTCAAAGTAGGATGTATAATAAGAACATCCTCATTAATATCATAATCTATTGTGGTTTACCCATAACCAACCTTAATATGAATATCCTCAACCCCTTTGTCCTTATTTTGAATTGTTTTACCTTCACCATCATCAATATGAATATCCTCAACCTGTTGGTCCTCTTTTCAAAAGTAAAAATTTCCACTTTTCATGCTTTCAACCATTTCCTTTTTCTCCCAAACTTATTTTTCTCTTTGACATTTGTTTTGGACAATTTTTTGCCCAATGCGGAGATCCTTTATGTTTAAAACATGTAAAAAGGAAAAATTCAAACTCAACATGTTGATTCTTAGCCCCATGTTTAGATTTGAGAAAGATTTAAGAAGAAAGATTTTAAAACTTTTTAACACACAAATCCTAACATATACAAGCCTACTCTTTTAACTAGTCATTGAATCAACAATAAGAAGTTAACCAAATGTGCTAGCAATAACTTTGGACACCCTTTCATCCTAAAATATAGCAACAAGAAAGGTAATCTTACCCAAATAGGGGCAATGTTGAACAAGCTACTAGAAGGATTGAATTCTATTTTGTATATATTTAGAACCAAGGTAAATTTATTGATAAACCAAGGAATTCCCTCCAAGACAATACATATATATTTCTCATATTTAAAAGAGAAAGAGAAAAGGCCCTTATGCATCACATAAATCTCTAGATTCCCTTTGCTCCTTCATTTATTTAGTGCCCAGGTCCATAATTAGGGTCAGACATGTCATAGGATTTATAGCTTATTCACTTAAGATGGAGACATAGATATCTCCCTCCCTTACCATGTATTTTTTTCATTCAATTCCCTTATATAATTATTATTTTTGAGTATGCAGCCAACTTTATAATAGTGAATATCATATTGCATGGCTTCTTTTCTTCTTAGATTCCTTTTTACATATCTTGTAGGGTCAAGTTTCTGCCTTTATATGGGTGGTATCATTTCACTTTTCTATAATGTTTGTTCAACTATTTTAATGAATAAAAAAAAAATTTCTCACATCTATGTTTATTGCATGGTAGTAAATATCACCACTATTACATTTTTACTCACCTAAAACTTACATGTAAAATTTATATTAGCATTTAATTTGACCATGTCAATTAATTTAAGTCAACTTCGATGATATAGAAAAATTATTACTTGCATCAATATATATTGATATCATATTTGTAGGTAGAGGGGAAAGGAGAACTCACTATCAATATCATTAAGCTCCTCTAGATGATCACTAGTGTCCTACATTTAAGATGTTAAATTTTATGTTTGCAAACAGAATGCATAAACAATTGATTGGATGAGAATATAATCATTCAACAAAAATAAAGGTATTACATTTTTAATTGTGACCCATTTTATGGAAGGGAGGTGTTGGAAATAAAAAAATCTATGGCCATGTTAGGAATTGATTGTTGTGTGCCTTGTATGAAAAATAAAAATAGCATATCAAAATAATTAATATTACATGTAAAGTAAGACAACATGTATCTAAGTCAAAAAGTGTTATAAATTAGGATCTTAGGATACTAATCATTGTAAAAAAGATATAAATAAATAAAATGAGAATCATACATGCATAAATATAAAAAATCATACAAGATATACATGGGGAAAACCCTTTTGGGTAAACAAACCCATAAAGAATCATTTTATTGAAACACTTACAAAATATAGTCTATAACATGATAGACTTGAATCTATGGATACTCCTCCAATACTTCCACGTAGCCAATGATATCTCTTGTGCATAGTGATACAACTCATCATAAAGCTCTGAATTCCCTCACCTCTCAAATGAGAGAGAATCTCCTTTATAGCAGGAAGGGTGACTCCACTAGTCATATCTTTTCAATAACCCCATTTACAAATAATTAATAATCTAATAGTTATTAGATTATAATTATTTCAAATGGGATATGCTTATAAAGCATATAATATATAAGGTTTTATAACCCTATATTAGAACATTATATATAAATTTTATAAGGATGTGACCCCTAATAACATAATGTTTTAACATTCCACCTTAATGTTAATGGGGGATCAAATGTCAATTTCCATAAAAAAAGAAATGAAGTACCCCAGTAACGTAGGTCTTCTTTGATATTGATAAACAAGGACACAAATATATGCCAACATGAAGATCATGCATTATGAACTACATGAAAGTCATCTTGTCATAATTTATTATCCTAGTGTTATAGAAATGATGCTATTGTTGGCATTTGGAATTATAACAGACAATGGGAGATTGTTGGCATTTCAATAAGGATATTGAGAAGGTTGTTGATGATTATGGATATAACTGATTAAGGATGATTTACTGTCTTAATATTATTATTTTGTCATTGATGTCAAGGAATTGATTTTCTAATTCAGTATGATGTTGCCATATCTTGAGAAGTATGATTTGATGAGTATAAAGATGTCGGTAAAAGACATAGAAAGAATATGATGAATAAGGGGATGAATAACGTATTCAATGGGCAACTATTACCGAGTCAGAAAATGATGAGATCATGATGTTTAGATTGTTTGAACATCATACATATGTTGTAAATTGTAAGATTAATACTATACTATGTTACTGAGCAAAGAACCTAGTCGATAAACCCTAAGGTTATCGCTATCAGTTAATGAAGGCGGAATGTCTACCAAGTAAAGTTTAGTATTCACCGAGTTGTTACCGAGTTGTAACCGAGCTGTAACATAATACATTAAATGGTTACATGCGTTATTTAATGAATGAAGCTAATGAGCTGGAACTGATTAAATTATTGATATGTCGTGCATGAAGTTTGTTAAAGAATCTATGGCAAAGGAAAATCGGCATGAAGATCTATAGCACAGATTGAACCGCATTACCCTAGCACAAGTTCCAAGAAATGTATGCAAGTTCCAAGGCAGGGTAAAATGTTTTTCAGATCGAAGGATACATTGAACCTGGACAAGTTTGAAGATCTGATGGCTATGATTGATCATGGGAAGTGTGATCAAGGAGATTAAGCGGTTGGTGAATTGTTTATAAATAAGGAATTGTTGATAAACAATGCATGCAGGCAAATGTATGCACATGGATGTTACATAGTGATTACCGAGCACAGAAGCTTGAAGACATGTTTAAATAACATAGTATAGAAGCCTAGCAGATGGACAAGATTAGTTCTATGTCTAGATTGTATTGAGAAAATAAGAATCTGCTTTAGCCTTTTAGATGTGAAGTTGCAGATAGATTTTTATTACTATTATTTTGTGAAAGTGACAGAAAATCTCTTAATCGAGTGGACTTAACAGTCTTATTTGTAAAACCCTCTAGCAAGGTGACATTCTGATTGAGTGTTTGAAATCCTTTAATAAGGTCACCTCTAACAAGGTGAAGATCCTAACAGATCTGAGGGAAATCCCTTAACCGGGTCACATCTAGCAATGTGTTTGTAATCTTTAACAGGATTTTCTTTTAACCGAGCATACTCTAGAAGAGTATATTTTTTAGTGGGTCTGAAATCCCACAGTGGTTTTTCCCTACTTGGGTTTCCACGTTAAATCTGGTGTTATGAGGTTTATGATGTTTATATGCTTTTGAGTTTGCATGTTTAGCAATTTTGGTTATATTGCTGAAGTATATGTTACCGAGGTTGAATCTGATGTTTTTATGGAAGATTAAGTTTGTATGATTCACCCCCCCACCTCTCATCTTGGTGGCTATTGGATCTGTACTTACATTAAGTATAAGAACTGTCAATTGGTATCAAAGCTTTGGACTCTAGAAGAAAAAGTTTAAAGGTACTTGAGGCAAAGATCCAAAGATGTATAAGAGGGATGCATCGAAGCTGAACAAGTCAAGTTTCTCTACATGGTAGAAAAGGATGAAGCTGCACCTATCAGGAGTTGGAGAATATGTTGTATACTATCTGGAGAATGATTTCATCACACCGAGCACCTATCCATTGATTATGGAAGAAATAAAGGCAAATCAAGAACATATCCAAGCAATGATTGAAATAACATCTGCATTGACCGACTCAGAGTTTAATGATCTAGAAGGCTGCAATGATGCAAAGGCATTGTGGGACAAGCTCATATCTGTATATGGCAGTGATGAACATGTTCAAAGAGAAAAAGTAGACAGTCTAAGAGGAAAACTTGAATCTATGAGTATGAATGAAGGTGAGAACATAACCCAGTACAGTACAAGACTAAAGGAGATTGTCAATCAAATCAAAGGAGCAGGTGGAACTATTGAAGAAAAGGATATAACAAGTAAGTTGTTAAGAACCCTTCTACCAACTTATGCAATCCGAGTCTCTGCAATCAATGAATTGAGGTTTGTACCTAATATGCTAGTTTCTTTAGATGCTACTATTGGTAAGCTACATGCATTTGAGTTAAGTAACTTTGATAACAGTGGATCTTTGGTAAATAAAGTTGAATTTGCATTTAGTTCTTTTCATCTTGATGAATCTAATAATTACAATGAAAGAAACTATAAGTACTCTGAAGGAGATCACAGTGGAGCAAGTGAAAGATTTCGTAAGAACATGGAAGAAGTACACAAACTGTATGAGGAAATCAGAAAGCAGGAAGAGTTTGAAGCACTATTAGCCAGAAGGTTACCGAGAGGCAAAGGTAAGTATAAAGGAAAACTACCTTTGAAATGTTTCAATTGTGATAAAATAGGACATATGGCTTCTAACTATCTTGACAAAGATTCTACTGAAAAGAGAGATTGCCGAGATGACAGACAGAAAAATAATCATTATAGAGGACACCGAGACTTCAGAAGAAGAGATAGAAAGACATGCTAAATAGCCGATGAGGAATCCAACAATGATAAATCAGATGAAACTGATACAGAGGAAGTAGTTTATGTGGCTATCAAAGATGGATCAGATGAAGAAAGGTATGAAGAAAAAGCCCTAATATCTCACATAAATACTAATGATTCTTGGATCATAGATAGTGGATGCTCACATCATATGACAGGTAATAAACATAAGTTTGTTATGTTAGAAGATTATGATGGAGGCTATGTAAGATTTGGTAATGATGCACCATGTCTAGTAAGAGGTAAGGGATGTATAACACTTCTTGAAAATGCAAGATGCAATGATGTTTATTGGGTTGAAGGTTTGAAATACAATTTGTTGAGTGTAGCAGAGCTAAACAATATAGGTTACCGAATAGAATTTCAGAAAGGAATTGTCAAAGTTCATGACAAGCATGGAAAGTTAGTTGCTACCGGGACACAAACAAAAGGTAATACATTTCACCTTGACTCAACTCGGAACAAGTGTCTGTATGCAAAGATAGATGATACCTGGTTATGGCATAAAAGGTTTTGTCATGTAAATTTTGATAATCTGATCAAAATAAGTAAGAAGCACCGAGTAAGAGATCTACCGAGTCTTGAAAAACCTGAGAATGTTATGTGTCGAGGATGCCAGATGGGTAAAATGACAAGATCAAGCTTTACAAGTAAGTCTTACACCTCTAAGGGAATTTTAGATCTTGTGCATACTGATCTTTGTGGTCCTATGAAAGTTCAAAGTTATTATGGTGACAAATATTTCATATTATTTGTGGATGATTACTCAAGGATGATGTCAGTAATGTTTTTAAAAGAAAAATCAAAAGCTTTTCAAATGTTTAAATGGTACAAGGCAAGAGTTGAAAATGAAACAGGAAGACAACTGAAATGTCTTAGATTAGATAGAGGAGGAGAGTTCACATTTGATGAGTTCAACTTATTCTGCAATGATCATGGTATTAAAAGACAAGTCTCTGCACCGAGAACTCCACAACAAAATGGAATTGCTGAGAGAAGAAACAGATCTATTGTGGATTGTGCCAGAACCCTGATAATTGAAAAGAAAGTGCCACAAACATTTTGGAGAGAAGCAATAAGCACACCAGTTTACACCCTGAACTGAGTATAACTGAAGAAAGGTACTTTGAAGACACCATATGAAATCTAGTATGACAAGAAACCTAATGTAAGTTATTTTAAAATCTTTGGAAGTAGATGCTATGTACACAAAGATGATAGACATGGCAAGTTTGATAAGAAAAGTGAAGAAGGAACATTTCTAGGTTATTCTTCTAGAAGCAAAGCATTTAAATGTCTGATCAAATAATCTAACAAAATAGTAGAAAGTACAAATGTGAAAATTGATGAATTTGCAGAAAGAAATGATGAAGGAAATTCCAAAGAACCAGAAAATTATGATGAATTTGTCTATGTTCAACCGACAAGTCCTACCAAGAAAACTTTTGAAGAAAATGAAGAGAATATCCAGTTACCGAGTGATGATGAAGATCATATAGAGCCTACCAAGCCTGTATTAGCTAGGTATGTCAGAAGACATCATGGACCAAGTCGGATTATAGGAGATAAGGATGATCTAGTGATGACAAGGAACAAACTGAGACAGAACACATGTCTGATATCTGAATTTGAACTAAGAATAGTGAAAGAGGCATTTAACAGTGAAGATTGGATACATGCTATGACAGAAGAGATTGATCAAATCAAGAAGAATGACACATGGACACTAATCCCAAGATCGAAGGACAAAAATGTAATCAGTACAAAGTGGATTTTAAGAAACAAGCTAAACGAAAAAGGTGAGGTCATTCGAAATAAAGCAAGACTAGTATGCAAAGGTTATGCTCAAGAAGAAGGAATTGATTATGGTGAAACTTTTGCACCTGTGGCTAGACTTGAAGGAGTAAGAACATTGTTGGCATATGTTGCTTTCAAAAACTTCAAGGTATATCAAATGGATGTCAAATCTGCATTTCTAAATGGAATATTAGAAGAAGTTTTTATTGAACAACCTGAAGGATTTGTTGAAGACAAGAGTAAAGATCAGGTATGTAAATTGAACAAAGCATTATATGGTCTAAAACAAGCACCTAGAGCATGGTATGAAAGATTGCACTCTTATTTGATTAAGATTGGTTTTATAAGGACAAGTGAGAATAGCAATATGTACATGAAGAATGATGAAAATGGAATACTGATCTCAGCCATATTTGTTGATGATATTATATTTTGTGGAAATGACTCTTTATGCAAGAACTTTGGAAATGAAATGAGCAAAGAATTTGAGATGTCATTAATCGGTGAGATAAAGTATTTTATAGGTTTACAAATACTGCAAATGAAAAATGAGATTTTCATTACTCAACCCAAGTACATAAAGGAAATCTTGAAGAAATTTGGAATGGAGGATTCAAAACCAGTAAGTACTCCTATGACTACCAACTATAAACTATCAAAGAATGATGAATCTGCATCTGTTGATGAGACACTTTACCAATCCATGATTGGAAAGCTACAATACGTTGTTCACAGCAGACCGGATATAGCACATGCAGTAGGTATAGTTGCAAGATTCTCTGCAAATCCTAAGGAAACACACATGACAGCAATCAAAAGAATTTTTAGATACTTGAAAAGCAGTAAGGATTATGGCTTAGTATATCAAAAAGGAAATGATTTTGATTTAAAAGTTTATACTGATGCTGATTGGGTAGGCAACATTGATGATAGGAAAAGCACAAGTGGAGGAGCTTTCTTTCTAGGAGAAAGACTAGTGAGTTGGCTTAGCAAGAAACAAGGATGTGTTTCACAGTCAATAGAAAAAGTTGAATACGTTGTTGTGGCATTGAATTGTACCAACATAGCATGGATCAAACAATTGTTGGAAGGTATAAATGAGAAAGTTACCGAGCCAGTAACTATATTCTGTGACAATACTAGTGCCATTAACATTTCAAAAAATCTTGTTATGCACTCTAAGACAAAGAACATCTCTATCAAATATCATTATCTTAGAGAAGAAGCTCAAGAGAAGAAAGTGGTGTTGGAGTATGTTAGCACAAAGGAACAAATAGCAGATATCTTCACCAAGCCACTACCAAGGGACACTTTTGAGTATCTCAGAAGTAAGTTAGGGGTCCTACCCCTATCTTCTACTCACTGACCGAGTTTAGTGAAAGCATCAATTCAATGACTCTACAGAATATCTTTTAGGAGTTGATGTTGATTTACACACTTTAGGATGTTTTCTAAAGGTGTGCAGGAAATTGTGCAGGATACAATACAGGAAATAGGAATTGAAGACAAAATGCTCTGATCGAGACTAAGTTGACATATTACAGTAGGAATTCACTTCATACAGGAAGAAATTATGTTTTAGTTCTTTACTTTGGCATTGTTGTCAAAGGGGGAGAAGACTGGAGAAGAAGACTGGAAAAGACGGAGAAGACTGAAAAAAAAAAAAATCAAAAAAGAAAGACTAAGAAAAGAGGAGAAGTCTAATGTATGGGGGAGAATTCTGATGACAGGAAGAGAGAATTTTAGAATCTCACAAACAACTCACAGCAATCTGAATAAATTAGGTCAAATCAATTGGTTTTGCCATCAATGCCAAAGGGGGAGATTGTTGGCATTTCGCATTATAACAGACAATGGGAGATTGTTGGCATTTCAATAAGGATATTGAGAAGGTTGTTGATGATTATGGATTTAACTGATTAAGGATGATTTACTGTCTTAATATTATTATTTTGTCATTGATCTTAAGGAATTAATTTTCTAATTCAGCATGATGTTGCCATATCTTGAGAAGTATAATTTGATGAGTATAAAGATGTCAGTAAAAGACACAGAAAGAATATGATGAATAAGGGGATGAATAAGGTATTCAATGGGAAACTATTATCGAGTCAGACAATGATGAGATCATGATGTTTAGATTGTTTTAACATCATGCATATGTTGTAAATTGTAAGGTTAATACTATACTATGTTATCGAGCAAAGAACCTAGTCGGTAAACCCTAAGGAACCTAGTCGATAAACCCTAAGGTTATCGCTATCGGTTAATGAAGGCAGAATGTCTACCAAGTAAAGTTTAGTATTCACCGAGTTGTTACCGAGTTGTAACCGAGTTGTAACATAATACACTAAATGGTTACATGCATTATTTAATGAAGGAAGCTGATGAGATGGAACTAATTAAATGATTGATATGTCGTGCATGAAGTTTGTTAAAGAATCTATAGTAAAGGAAAATCGGCATGAAGATGTACAACATAGATTGAACCACATTACCCTAGCACAAGTTCCAAGAAATGTATGCAAGTTCCAAGGCAGGGTAAAACATTTTTCAGATCGAAGGATACATTGAACCTGGACAAGTTTGAAGATCTGATGGCTATGATTGATCATGGGAAGTGTGATCAAGGAGATTAAGCGGTTGGCGAATTGTTTATAAATAGGGAACTGTTGATAAACAATGCATGCGGGCAAATGTATGCACAGGGATGCTACATAGTGATTACCGAGCACATAAGCTTGAAGACATGTTTAAATAATAGAGTATAGAAGCCCAGCAGATGGACAAGATTAGTTTTGTGTCTAGATTGTATTGAGCAAATAAGAATCTGCTTTAGTATTTTAGATGTGAAGTTGCAAATAGATTTTTATTACTGTTATTTTGTGAAAATGACAGAAAATCTCTTAAGCGAGTGGACTTAACAGTCTTATTTGTAAAACCCTCTAGCAAGGTGACATTCTGATTGAGTGTTTGAAATCCTTTAACAAGGTCGCCTCTAACAAGGTGAAGATCCTAATAGATCTGAGGGAAATCCCTTAACCGGGTCACATCTAGCAATGTGTTTGTAATCTTTAACAGGATTTGCTTTTAACCAAGCATACTCTAGAAAAGTATATTTCTTAGTGGGTCCGAAATCCCACAATGGTTTTTCCCTACTTGGGTTTCCACGTTAAATCTGGTGTTATGAGGTTTATGATGTTTATATGCTTTTGAGTTTGCATGTTTATCAGTTTTGGTTATATTACTGAAGTATATGTTACCGAGGTTGAATCTGATGTTTTTATGGAAGATTAAGTTTGTATGATTCACCCCCCCCCCCTCTCATCTTGTTGGCTATTGGATCTATACTTACATTAAGTATAAGAACTATCAGCTATGAGGTCTAAATCAATTATATTGGAGTCACAGTCTCCTTAAATTAGCCTCTCCCAAGGTTCATTGCATAGTGCCCATAGGACTTAATATAATGCTTCTACTCATGGAAGATTTACTAGAAGAAAAATTTGCAATATGCTCGTAGGACTTAAAACTAGGATTTAGCCACTATGTGGTGTCATTGACATGCACACTCCCCCTCAATGGAATCACCTAATGCCGAGCATTGATTTGAATTTAGAGCATACAAGCCTAAAGGTCTTATGCCTATTAGGTCCTATATCTAGGATTTGGCCACTAGTTGGTGTCATGTACAGTCCCCCTATATGACATCACTTAAAAATCAGTCACTGCACAAAGGATTTCAAAGTGATGGCTATGATTCCAATATATAGAATGTGCCCATGATCTTCAATGTGATTTTATGATGGAATGATTTCGCTTGAGTGGGGTGTCCATGATCTTCAAAGTGTCTTTATTATGGAATTCTTTCACTTGAGTGAGGTGCCCATGATTTTTAATGTTCATTTTGATCTTTAGAAATGATATTCTTTGGAAATAGTGAGATATATTTAAGTAAGATGGTACTTTTACATGTATCCAATTGGAGCTCTTCCATAAATCTTCAAAGACATATTGATTCTTCAACAACTACTTCCATATTTCACCCTTTTGATTCAAAGACACATAAAAGATGGTATTTTTATTAAGGTACTACACCATCCGTGTAATAGAACATGCACCATATGTTTTGAAGGTATAATCTCACCATACAAGAAACAATATAGTTAGTAACATAGTAATGAATTAAACTTGATACTTGGTGCAAGGAAAAATATAATATTATGCATTTGTCATTTGTCAAAGATCATATATTATTCCTCGTAAAAGTAGCAAAGAGATCAACATATATTTTCATAAGTATAAGCATGAAAAACTAGAGTAGACATGCTATTGCATATAGTAATAATCAATAAAAATTAAGCAACAAGTGACCTATCCTTTCTAGTTTTTTCCCTAGATAGTTTACAAGGGTTATAGCCACCCATTATAAATAGTTGGTGCAAGTTAAAACATAATATTATAAGGGAATTATGAAGTTTCAACACTTATAATGGATGATCTAGGAAAGTACAAGTCTACATCATCTCTTATAACATTGTGAAAGCAACCCCCTTAGGAATATTTTGAATATATACATGTATCTTCAATAATGTGTTTGACAACAAAAAATAATCTTACATTAACTATAGACAATGGGATTTTCTTGCATTGACCACTTTTAATGATAAGAATATATACTTGTATATGAAGTGTGAACATTTGTGTATAATGTTTCTATAGGGGTAGATTGCTTGGATACACATGGATTTATGGAGTTAATGATACTCACATGCCAAATTGTAAGAAAAGTCATGGTTAACTTATTTTAAAAAAATCAAACATGATACAACTCTTATATTAGGATGAAGGAAATCAATGGTATGACACACAATGTGAAGGAAACAAAATTGTGGGAACATAACACTATGTAATATAAATAAGTGGTGAAAAGGTATCAATTTGTGAAGCCAAAATCTACTAGTTTTTCCAACTCATAGTAGATCAATATAGTTATTTTTATATTCTCACAATAGTGACATTTTTTATGCCATTTCGCATTATAAATAATGACCAAGATTCACATAGGGTGGTTGACTCAACATATTTTTCAAGTTATGACAAAAATTATTATCATAAAATATTAGGTAGAAAGTTGTCATCAATCACCCTACTAAATATATAAATTCAAGGAGTCATAAAAAATCCCTTAGTAATTTCATTATATATGAATGATAGTATGTCAATGACAATTCATCTGCCTAAATGCAATAGGTGGCTTCAAAAAAAAAAATTGCTTTGATCTCCAAAAAATACACAAGAGGTCTTAAGGTGATTTAACAAGAGCCACTATGTCACATGATCGTTTTTTGTCATATTGATATCACAATGTGGGTCATGGAGTGTACATTAATTGCCCTTATGAACTTTAAATAAAAATCATAAGATGTGTGGAGATCCAAATGAAAATAAATTTGTAGATCTTAACATAGATAAGTTTTAGTACAAATCATTTAATTGAAATTTTTAATATATTTAGTCTAATATATGCAAATAAAAAATGGCATCCAACATAGATGAGACAATAATGATAGGTCACCCAAATAGAGCCACAACCTATTTGATATGGTGTAGGTTTATTCAAGCATATTAAGAGAGAAGTGACACAGTGATAAAATGACAATGTCATTAAAGAGCCAATTTAAGCATATGGTAAAATAAACATACCATAGGCCACTTTAATTATGGTATACAATGAGGGAATGTGTACAAACCCAACCACAAATTAGTTGAATATTTTCTAGACAATAATAAATTCAACATGACATCTAGGTCTACATAGGCAATGACACCTTTTGTGGATAAGAAAATCCTTAGGGACTATAATGATTTTTTAAGGATAAATTTTCAAGACTTGTTATATGTACACATAAATTAAATAGTAATGAACAAACAATGATTTCTAAATTAGTACCTTAATCATATATAATATGATGAAAAACTTAATGAAACTTAAAAAATTTCTAAAAAAATTAAAAACTCTAAACTTGACATGAAATATATATATATTACAAATTAAATATATATCATAACTAAATTTCTTATAAAAAATGAAAAAAAAATCATTTCTCTATAAATATTTATTTAAGAATATTCTTTAAAAAAAAACTAAACACTATCCAAAAATAAAATAAATAAAACTCTCCTTTTCTAGGTAAATTCCATCTACTATTTTCAATGTAAAAACTTTAAATATGATTCCTGAAGGCTAACGTAAGAAACTTGTTTAGTTGCCCTTACTAATTATAAGTACTTGTTTCCTTCCTCTTGTATGGCCAAACTAACCAAAATGCATTTTATTCTTCTTATATACAAATGATATATGAAGTAGGGCCACACACCGTGAAATGTCTAGCATAGTTTATTAAATAAATTTTCAATAAAAACTATGATACTAGAAGCTTTCATAAACCCATGATATATAAATCCTTTAAGGTAGCGGTTTCTCATGGATAGGTAAAAATGGTTTAAGTTATATAGAGATGTCGTTTTATGAGTATTATAAAGTCGATTTATTTTTGCTTTTTGTATTGAACAAAGAAAATTTATAAAGAATATAAGCTATCAATAGATAACAAAAGATGAGAAAATAATAGTTTATAAAGGTTTCATAACTAAACACACATTAAAAATTATATCAATAGAATCACTTTACATAAAATGATAGAGCCATCAAATGGCATAAGGATTATTTATCTGAAGCACTTTACAAAAGTTCATATTATGGCTATTCTGGAGTTGATTAGCCTGATCTTGAAGTTGTTAAAGCTATGTCATTGCAAAAATATTTTTCTTGGCCAAATCTAAAAGCTATGAAAATAGAAAAGCAATCTGAAAAATTATGTTAGAGTAAAGCATTAGAATACCAATTTCTTGAAAATAATTACTTGAAAAACATAGCAACACATCTGGTCTTCCAAATATGTCTTAAATTAACTTGTCTGAGTGAATTAGCAATGATATCATCATGCAAACCAAAGCCAATAGCATGTCTTAAATTGTTGGACACCTTTCCTAAACAAATAATAAGCATTTTTAGAAAAAACAAATAGCTAGTGGTTGATTATGATAATTTACAAGTTTATTCCACCAAATTGATGATGAAGCAAAGTTGAAATCACGTTGAAGCAAAGAACCATTCCAGTGAAGAAAATGACAAGTTTGTTGTCAAGCCTTCCAAATGGACTGCAAAGGAAAAGAGGCCTTCATTTTGAAAAGGGGCACATAATAATTTTATATGCCCAATTGTCATGCCCAAAATTTAGGGCAAGAACGGGATAATTTTTTTTTTAAAAACATAACTGATAAGAGCATTAAATCGACAAATATAAAAAAAAAACTACAACATATTTTGTCTTAACTATGTTTGGATTAGCTTTATCTACTAGCTCAATATTCGGAAATTAAATAAGACAAAATCGCAGATAAAAGAAGAAATCACAGAATTAAATAAAAATGACTTTTATATTTCCGTGGACTGATGCATGCAAATCAAATGCATTTCTTTTCAATTAAATAGAAGAATAAATTTAGCTCATTTCATTCCAAGAAATATTAAATACTCTACAAGATTTAACCTCAACTTTAGGACTAGAACTTAGAAATAATCCATTTATCTTTTCTGCAAAATAACATGATATTTTCTACGTCTAAATAACAAATAACATATTCCCAAGTCTTTATTTCTATATTACAAATAGCCTCTCATTTCAACGAATGAGGACTTTTTCAAATAATAATTACATTTACAAATAATTTCCTGCAACAAATAACTCCTGCAATCCTTCCACTTGTCCTATTCTTTTTTTCCGACAATCCTACATTTTAAATCAAAACTATGATCATGGAGTGCTCACCTCCCAGCCTAGGCTAACTGGTAGCCACCCCCAAGCTCGGAGAACCAAGCCCTAGACAGGTAACAAACATGCAAACATAAAAGACAGAATACACACAAACTCAAACACACTCCCAATCCCAGGCTACACTACACCACGCATTGGTGATGTCCTTTTCAAGGGTGGTAGTGGACCAAGTACCCTAAGGAAAACTGCAAGTATGGAAAACATCTAACCACCTCATGGAAAACCAAATACATCAAGAATAGCAACCCCTTATTCCTTATGCCCCCCAAAGCTTGCATGCCTTATTTTCCTCCTTATGACCCCCAATGCATAAACAAGCCATGCAGCAAGGGTCACACAAAATCCCTTGTGATAACTCTCATAATGAGAGTCTTTCACTCGACGGCTGTCACTTCTACCAACCACAAGATCCTCCTCTCTTCCAAGAGTAGGAGATCTTGATTACTCCCAAACACACATACAAAGTATAAAAACAAAATACCGAATAAATTTCCAAGAGAACATGCACGGAAACTAATCTTTTACACATACATTATTTTCAAACACATGCAATAAGAAATCCATTATAAGATGAATACAACCAACCTTAATCTGCCCAAAGGTAGGTTAGTTTTGTTGAGGATGAGCAGCCCAATTCCACGGTTCTTCTCTTTCTACCCTTAGCAAAATTCTCTATTAAACAATCTAGCTTATTCTTTTCAAAATTCTCTTGTCCCCAAAAATGGAGAGTGGGTGATTACCCACAAATTTTATAATTCTTGCTTAAGAAGCCCATTGTGAGAGTTCTCACAAGTCTCTAAAAACTAAAGAGGAAGGTAAGGTAAAATGGGAAAGAGAACTCTCATTCGAAAAGGAAGGTTTTCAACTTAGTTCAAGTCAATTTTTGCACAACTTAGAAAAGTCACTTTTTAGGGTGTCTACAAGGTCACATGGGAGTAGAAACTTGCCTTAAATTACCCCTAACCCTTAGGTATACCTTATGGGCTTTAGGAAACCCTATTAAACTACCCCTAGGTGTCCATTTAACCCTTTTTTAACCCCTCTGAAGTTTATTTTCGGGTCAAACCTATGTTGACCATCCCAAAGATTCTTTACCCAAGGCATTTATGGAATCTCATTACATTAATTGAAAAAAAACTTATAGTTAAACAATTCCCACCAAGAGACAAATTTAAAAATTCAAACATAAATCCACACATGTGTCAAGTGACACAAAGAAAATACTTTTACAAATTTATACATGAAATCGTCTCTTGTAGATTTTACATAAATCCATTAAATAACACTTAACACACATGCATCATTTACTGTTACGAATAAAATACAACACAAACGGGGTGTTGTCTCTCCAAATAGACAAACCCTAGCTTTACGAACATACATAGGTCTAGGTTTGGTTCTCCGTAATATTTCCATGGTCACATGGATAACTTCCTGCGCATCTCAATTTACACATTAGTAGCTTCAAGTAACCTCATATAATATAAATCACAAGAATAATAATACACATCATCACTTGCATACAATTTACATCTGAACAATTTAATACATCTTATATCCAAGCAATTTCACATAAGCAATCATCCTAATTCTCATAATTTTGATCCACACTAAAAACATACATCACATTTTTATCATCATAGTAAAGTCCTGCAAATTCAATCACGACATTTATCACCGCAAATTCATCCTATTCAAAAATCATGTAGTGTTCTATATCATAAAGCATATAAATAAAACATCAACATATAGCAATGTTATCCAAATCATGGAATCATATAAGTTCTAAATCGATAATGCATAAAAATAAAGCATCCATAATAGTCTCATCATAAAAATCACTGAAATGTCAGACTGAGTCGAGGTGGGGCCTCACACCCTCCCTCTCTAGGCATGAATTTCCTCCTGGATTCCATCAAAGAGGTGGGGGTACTCTGATCTCATACGTGTTGCGTCCTTGCATGAAGCCGTAACCTCATCATAACAATCCCACTGGACCCTAACCTAGTCTAGCTTTCGACCTCGAAGGGCCAGCATCCGACATGCCAAAATGCGAATGGGGTCCAAAGCTAGCTGCCTGTCCAACTCCACCTGCAAGGCATCCCCATCTAAAATATGAGACTCATCATAGATATATTTTCTTAAAACTGATACATGAAACACATCGTGGATGTGTGATAGGCTAGGTGGCAATGCTAAACGGTAGGCAACTGGGCCTATCCTCTCAAGGATCTCAAAAGGTCCTACAAAGCGAGGTGCGATCTTAGAACTCTTTTCGTAATGGATTAGACTCTTATGCGGCCGCACTCTCAAGAAGACTCTGTCTCCAACCAAGTAGCTACGATCTATCCTCTTCGCATCTGCATATTTCTTCTGTCTATCCTGTGCCTCTCTTAGATGCTGCCTAATCAAATCCACCTGTTGTTCCATATCCTGAACTATCTCAGGACCAATAGCAACTCTGTCCTCTAT